>NW_019231409.1:149816-198380 GCF_002742605.1 Olea europaea var. sylvestris
TAGGGGGTCAGACAGAGGTTCCAAAGATGGCTGTATTCTGAACAGCACGTTTACCGTGGACACATTCGTATTATCATTCCTCTACTGATATTTTGGTTTCTATGGACTAAGAGGAATGATGAGAAGCATAGAGGTATTCGTATGGTGGCCAGACGTATTATTTGGAGGATCTACCGCATGATCTCCTTTCTTCATATGGGAGGACTATTCCGAGTTGAGCATTGGTGAGGAGATGTGACACTTACACCTTTTTTTGGCATTTCTTTGACCCGTCCTCTCCCACCACCACCTATTATGGTTGTTTGGCACACTCCACCAGTTGGATCCTACATGATCAACACTGATGGATGCGTCAAAGATGGATTTGCAAGTGGTGGAGGCATCATTAGGGACCACGCAGGATACTGTATCAGGGCATTCTTTGCATCGTATGGCCCATGTTTCATTTTGGAGGCTGAACTCAGAGCCATACTAGATGGGCTTCTATTGGCGAGACGACTTGGGATTTCAGCTATCTGGCTCGAGGGAGATTCAACATTGGCTATTCACTGCATTACCAAAGGTGGAGGACCATGGTCGATTCAGGGTATTCCTAGACAGATCAGAGACCTCATCTACTTCGATAGAGACATGGTTTCACACATCTACAGAGAAGGCAACCAGGTTGCTGATTCTCTTGCTACAGAAGGCTGGAATCATCGGTGCTATCTAGAGTATGGTCCACTAGAACTGCCTCGACATGTTAGGGCGATAGTGCGTATCGACAGACATGGATTGCCCAGTTTCAGAGGTTCGTAATTTAGGCTATTCTTTATTGTATAGGGAAGTAGTACTTCCTCATTTATTGCTTTCATTTATTACATTCATTTGTTGCATCATTGCTTTTTGGAGGTCAGGTTCATGCCCCCCTCCTTCCGTGTATTCTTGATTTTTATGAAATAAATATGGTTGGGGAACCTTTAACCCCCATCGACCTTCCTTGGTGGACCCTAAAAAGTCACTAAGGAAGTGTGAATGTCTTTACCAAAATAAAAAAATAAAAAAAAAACTCACCTAAAATGATCAAACCCAAAGTAATGAAATCGAAAACTGCTTTTCGTTTGCTCAATTCCAATCGAATTAGACAAGCAACTCGCCTAAAATGAACAAACTCGAAGTTATCATGAAATCGAAAGCCACTTTTCATTGGCTCTATTCCAATCGAATTAGTCTAGCAATTCACCAAAAACGAACAAACTCGAAGTTATTATGAAATCAAAACTACTTTTCATTGGCTCGATTCCAATCGAATTGGACTAGCAATTTGCTAAAAACGAGCAAATTCAAAGTTATCATGAAATCAAAAACCACTTTTCATTGGCTTCATTCCAATCGAATTAGACTAGTATTTATCAAAAGAACGAACAAACCCGAACTTATCATGAAATCTAAGGCAACTTTTCATCGGCCCGATTCCAAACGAATTAGACTAGCAATTGGCTAAAAACGAACAAACCCTAAGTTATCATGAAATCAAAACCACTTTTCAATAGCTCAATTCCAATCGAATTTGTCTAGCAATTAGCCGAAAACGATCAAACCCGAAGTTATCATGAAATCAAAAGCCACTTTTCATTGGCTCAATTCCAATGGAATCAGACTGGCAACTCGTCTAAAACAAGCGAACTCGAAGTTATCATGAAATTGAAAGCCACTTTTCATTTGCTCGATTCCAATCGAATTACTCGAATTTATCATGAGATCGAAAGCCTCTATTCATTAGCCTGATTGCAATCGAATTAGACTAGCAATTCGTAAAAAATGAACAAACCCGAGGTTATCAAGAAATCAAAACCACTTTTCATTGGCTCGATTCCAATCGAATTAGACTAGCAACTCGCCTAAAATAAGCAAACCCGAATTTATCATGAAAACGAAAATCACTTTTCATTGGCTCGATTCGAATCGAAATAGACTAGCATTTCTAAAAAAAATGAACAAACCCAAAGTTATCATGAATTCGAAAGCCACTTTTCATTGGCTCGATTCCAATCGAATTAGAATAGTAATTCGCCAAAAACGAACAAACTCGAAGTTATCATGACATCAAAACCACTTTTCATTGGCTCGATTCCAATCGAATTGGACTAGCAATTTGCCAACGACGAACAAACCCGATGTTATCATGAAATCGAAAGCCATGTTTCATTGGCTCGATTGTAATCGAATTAGACAAGCAATTCGCTGAAGACGAACAAATCCGAAGTTATCATGAAATCAAAACCATTTTTCATCGGCTTGATTCCAATCGAATTAGACTAGCAATTTGCTGAAAACGATCAAACCCGAAGTTATCATGAGATCAAAAACCACTTTTCATTGGCTTGATTCCAATCGACTTAGACTATCGATCCGCCAAAAACTAACAAACCCGAAGTTATCATGAAATTAAAACAAATTTTCATTGGCTCGAATCCAATCGAATTAGACTAGCCATCCGCCGAAAATGATCAAACTCTAAGTTATCATGAAATCAAAAACCACTTTTCATTGGCTCGAATCCAATCGAATAAGACTAGCAATTAGCCGAAAATGAACAAACCCGAAGTTATCAAGAAATCAAAGCCACTTTTCATTAGCTCGACTCCAATCGAATTTGACAAGCAATTTACCAAAGACGAACAAACCCGATGTCATGAAACCGAAAGCCAATTTTCATTGGCTCGATTCCAATCGAATTAGACAAGCAATTCGCCAAAGACGAACAAACCTGAACTTATCATGAAATCAAAACCACTTTTCATTGGCTCGATTCCAATCGAATTAGACTAGCAACTCTCCTAAAATGAACAAACCCGAAGTTATCATGAAATCGAAAGGCAATTTTCATTCGCCCGAATCCAATCGAATTAGACTAGCCATTCGTCAAAAATGATCATACCGGAAGTTATCATGAAATCAAAAACCACTTGTCATTGGCTCGATTCCAACCGAATTAGACTAGAAATTAGCCGAAAACGATCAAACCCGAAGTTATCAAGAAATCAAAAACCACTTTTCATTGCATCGATTTCAATCGAATTAGACTAGCAACTCGCCTAAAACGAACCAACCCAAAGTTATCACGAAATTGAAAGCCACTTTTCATTGGCTCGATTCCAATCGAATTAGACTAGCATTTCACCAAAAACTAACAAACTCGAAGTTATCATGAAATCAAAACCAATTTTCATTGGCTCGATTCCAATCGAATTAGACTAGCAACTCACCCAAAAATGATCAAACCCGAAGTAATGAAATTGAAAACAACTTTTCCTTTGCTCTATTCCAATCGAATTAGGCTAGCAACTCGCCTAAAATGAACAAACTCGAAGTTATCACGAAATCGAAAGCCACTTTTCATTGGCTCGATTCCAATCGAATTAGACTAGCAATTCACCAAAAAGAACAAACTCGAAGTTATCATGAAATCAAAACCACTTTTCATTGGCTCGATTCCAATCGAATTGGACTAGCAATTTGCCAAAGACGAACAAACCCGATGTTATCATGAAATCGAAAGCCACGTTTCATTGGCTCGATTGTAATCGAATTAGACAAGTAAATCGCCAAAAACGAACAAATCCGAAGTTATCATGAAATCAAAACCATTTTTCATTGGCTCGATTCTAATCGAATTAGACTAGCAATTTGCCGAAAACGATCAAACCCGAAGTTATCATGAGATCAAAAATCACTTTTCATTGGCTTGATTCCAATCAACTTAGACTAGCGATTCGCCAAAAACAAACCCGAAGTTATCATGAAATCAAAACCAATTTTCATTGGCTTGAATCCAATCGAATTAGACTAGTAACTCGCCGAAAACGATCAAACTCTAAGTTATCATGAAATCAAAACCAGTTTTCATTGGCTCAATTTCAATCGAATAAGACTAGCAATTAGCCAAAAATGAACAAACCCGAAGTTATCATGAAATCAAAGCCACTTTTCATTAGCTCGATTCCAATCAAATTAGACAAGCAATTTGCCAAAGATGACCAAACCCGATGTTGTCTTGAAATCGAAAGCCACTTTTCATTGGCTAGATTCTAATCAAATTAGACAAGCAATTCGCCAAAAACGAACAAACTAGAACCTATCATGAAATCAAAACCACTTTTCATTGGCTCGTTTCCAATCGAATTAGACTAGCAACTCGCCTAAAATGAACAAACTTGAAGTTATCATGAAATCGAATGGCACTTTTCATTGGCCCGAATCCAATCGAATTAGACTAGCAATTCGCCGAAAACGATCAAACCCGAAGTTATCATGAAATCAAAAATCACTTGTCATTGGCTCGATTCCAATTGAATTAGACTAGAAATTAGCCGAAAATGATCAAACCCGAAGTTATCAAGAAATCAAAAACCACTTTTCATTGCCTCGATTTCAATCGAATTAGACTAGCAACTCGCCTAAAACGAACCAACCCAAATTTATCACGAAATTGATAGCCACTTTTCATTTGCTCGATTCCAATCGAATTAGACTAGCAATTCACCAAAAACTAACAAACCCGAAGTTATCATGAAATCAAAACAAATTTTCATTGGCACGATTCCAATCGAAGTAGACTAGCAACTCACCTAAAATGATCAAACCCAAAGTAATGAAATCGAAAACAACTTTTCGTTTGCTCGATTCCAATCGAATTAGACTAGCAACTCGCCTAAAATGAACAAATTCGAAGTTATCATGAAATCGAAAGCCACTTTTCATTGGCTCGATTCCAATCGAATTAGACTATCAATTCATCAAAAATGAACAAACTCGAAGTTATCATGAAATCAAAACCACTTTCATTGGCTCGATTCCAATCGACTTAGACTAGCAATTCACCAAAAACTAACAAACCCGAAGTTATCATGAAATCAAAACCAATTTTCATTGGCTCGATTCCAATCGAATTAGACTAACAACTCACCTAAAATGATCAAACACGAAGTAATGAAATCAAAAACCACTTTCCATTTGCTCGATTCCAATCGAATTAAACTAGTAACTCGCCTAAAATGAACAAAATCGAAGTTATCATGAAATCGAAAGCCACTTTTCATTGGTTCGATTCCAATCGAATTAGACTAGCAATTCACCAAAAAAACAAACTCGAAGTTATCATGAAATCAAAACCACTTTTCATTGACTCGATTCCAATCGAATTGGACTAGCAATTTACCAAAGACGAACAAACCCGATGTTATCATGAAATTGAAAGCCACGTTTCATTGGCTCGATTCTAATCGAATTAGGCAAGCAATTCGCCAATAATGAACAAACCCGAAGTTACCATGAAGTCAAAACCAGTTTTCATTGGCTCGATTCCAATCGAATTAGACTAGCAAATTGCTGAAAATGATCAAGCTTAAAGGTATCATGAGATCAAAAACCGCTTTTCATTGGCTTGATTCAATCGAATTAGACTAGCAATTCGCCAAAAGCTAACAAACCCGAAGTTATAATGAAATCAAAACCAATTTTCGTTGGCTAGAATCCAATCGAATTAGACTAGCCATTCGCTGAAAGTGATCAAACTCTAAGTTATCATGAAATCAAAAACCACTTTTCATTGGCCCGATTCCAATCGAATAAGACTAGCAATTAGCCGAAAATGAACAAACCCGAAGTTATCGTGAAATCAAAAACCACTTTTCATTGGCTCGATTCCAATCGAATTAGACTAGTAATTCGCCAAAAATGAACAAACCCGAAGTTATCGTGAAATCAAAAACCTCTTTTCATTGGCTCGATTCCAATCGAATTACCCGAAGTTATCATGAAATCCAAAGCCTCTATTCATTAGCTCGATTCCAATCGAATTAGACTAATGTTATCATGAAATCGAAGCCACGTTTCATTGGCTCGATTCTAATCGAATTAGACTAGCAATTGGCCAAAAATGAACTAACCCGAAGTTATCATGAAATTAGAACCACTTTTCATTGGCTCGATTCGAATCGAATTAGACTAGCAATTGGCCAAAAATGAACTAACCCGAAGTTATCATGAAATTAGAACCACTTTTCATTGGCTCGATTCGAATCGAATTAGACTAGCAATTGGCCAAAAATGAACTAACCCGAAGTTATCATGAAATTAGAACCACTTTTCATTGGCTCGATTCGAATCGAATTAGACTAGCAATTGGCCAAAAATGAACTAACCCGAAGTTATCATGAAATTAGAACCACTTTTCATTGGCTCGATTCGAATCGAATTAGACTAGCAATTGGCCAAAAATGAACTAACCCGAAGTTATCATGAAATTAGAACCACTTTTCATTGGCTCGATTCGAATCGAATTAGACTAGCAATTGGCCAAAAATGAACTAACCCGAAGTTATCATGAAATTAGAACCACTTTTCATTGGCTCGATTCGAATCGAATTAGACTAGCAATTGGCCAAAAATGAACTAACCCGAAGTTATCATGAAATTAGAACCACTTTTCATTGGCTCGATTCGAATCGAATTAGACTAGCAATTGGCCAAAAATGAACTAACCCGAAGTTATCATGAAATTAGAACCACTTTTCATTGGCTCGATTCGAATCGAATTAGACTAGCAATTGGCCAAAAATGAACTAACCCGAAGTTATCATGAAATTAGAACCACTTTTCATTGGCTCGATTCGAATCGAATTAGACTAGCAATTGGCCAAAAATGAACTAACCCGAAGTTATCATGAAATTAGAACCACTTTTCATTGGCTCGATTCGAATCGAATTAGACTAGCAATTGGCCAAAAATGAACTAACCCGAAGTTATCATGAAATTAGAACCACTTTTCATTGGCTCGATTCGAATCGAATTAGACTAGCAATTGGCCAAAAATGAACTAACCCGAAGTTATCATGAAATTAGAACCACTTTTCATTGGCTCGATTCGAATCGAATTAGACTAGCAATTGGCCAAAAATGAACTAACCCGAAGTTATCATGAAATTAGAACCACTTTTCATTGGCTCGATTCGAATCGAATTAGACTAGCAATTGGCCAAAAATGAACTAACCCGAAGTTATCATGAAATTAGAACCACTTTTCATTGGCTCGATTCGAATCGAATTAGACTAGCAATTGGCCAAAAATGAACTAACCCGAAGTTATCATGAAATTAGAACCACTTTTCATTGGCTCGATTCGAATCGAATTAGACTAGCAATTGGCCAAAAATGAACTAACCCGAAGTTATCATGAAATTAGAACCACTTTTCATTGGCTCGATTCGAATCGAATTAGACTAGCAATTGGCCAAAAATGAACTAACCCGAAGTTATCATGAAATTAGAACCACTTTTCATTGGCTCGATTCGAATCGAATTAGACTAGCAATTGGCCAAAAATGAACTAACCCGAAGTTATCATGAAATTAGAACCACTTTTCATTGGCTCGATTCGAATCGAATTAGACTAGCAATTGGCCAAAAATGAACTAACCCGAAGTTATCATGAAATTAGAACCACTTTTCATTGGCTCGATTCGAATCGAATTAGACTAGCAATTGGCCAAAAATGAACTAACCCGAAGTTATCATGAAATTAGAACCACTTTTCATTGGCTCGATTCGAATCGAATTAGACTAGCAATTGGCCAAAAATGAACTAACCCGAAGTTATCATGAAATTAGAACCACTTTTCATTGGCTCGATTCGAATCGAATTAGACTAGCAATTGGCCAAAAATGAACTAACCCGAAGTTATCATGAAATTAGAACCACTTTTCATTGGCTCGATTCGAATCGAATTAGACTAGCAATTGGCCAAAAATGAACTAACCCGAAGTTATCATGAAATTAGAACCACTTTTCATTGGCTCGATTCGAATCGAATTAGACTAGCAATTGGCCAAAAATGAACTAACCCGAAGTTATCATGAAATTAGAACCACTTTTCATTGGCTCGATTCGAATCGAATTAGACTAGCAATTGGCCAAAAATGAACTAACCCGAAGTTATCATGAAATTAGAACCACTTTTCATTGGCTCGATTCGAATCGAATTAGACTAGCAATTGGCCAAAAATGAACTAACCCGAAGTTATCATGAAATTAGAACCACTTTTCATTGGCTCGATTCGAATCGAATTAGACTAGCAATTGGCCAAAAATGAACTAACCCGAAGTTATCATGAAATTAGAACCACTTTTCATTGGCTCGATTCGAATCGAATTAGACTAGCAATTGGCCAAAAATGAACTAACCCGAAGTTATCATGAAATTAGAACCACTTTTCATTGGCTCGATTCGAATCGAATTAGACTAGCAATTGGCCAAAAATGAACTAACCCGAAGTTATCATGAAATTAGAACCACTTTTCATTGGCTCGATTCGAATCGAATTAGACTAGCAATTGGCCAAAAATGAACTAACCCGAAGTTATCATGAAATTAGAACCACTTTTCATTGGCTCGATTCGAATCGAATTAGACTAGCAATTGGCCAAAAATGAACTAACCCGAAGTTATCATGAAATTAGAACCACTTTTCATTGGCTCGATTCGAATCGAATTAGACTAGCAATTGGCCAAAAATGAACTAACCCGAAGTTATCATGAAATTAGAACCACTTTTCATTGGCTCGATTCGAATCGAATTAGACTAGCAATTGGCCAAAAATGAACTAACCCGAAGTTATCATGAAATTAGAACCACTTTTCATTGGCTCGATTCGAATCGAATTAGACTAGCAATTGGCCAAAAATGAACTAACCCGAAGTTATCATGAAATTAGAACCACTTTTCATTGGCTCGATTCGAATCGAATTAGACTAGCAATTGGCCAAAAATGAACTAACCCGAAGTTATCATGAAATTAGAACCACTTTTCATTGGCTCGATTCGAATCGAATTAGACTAGCAATTGGCCAAAAATGAACTAACCCGAAGTTATCATGAAATTAGAACCACTTTTCATTGGCTCGATTCGAATCGAATTAGACTAGCAATTGGCCAAAAATGAACTAACCCGAAGTTATCATGAAATTAGAACCACTTTTCATTGGCTCGATTCGAATCGAATTAGACTAGCAATTGGCCAAAAATGAACTAACCCGAAGTTATCATGAAATTAGAACCACTTTTCATTGGCTCGATTCGAATCGAATTAGACTAGCAATTGGCCAAAAATGAACTAACCCGAAGTTATCATGAAATTAGAACCACTTTTCATTGGCTCGATTCGAATCGAATTAGACTAGCAATTGGCCAAAAATGAACTAACCCGAAGTTATCATGAAATTAGAACCACTTTTCATTGGCTCGATTCGAATCGAATTAGACTAGCAATTGGCCAAAAATGAACTAACCCGAAGTTATCATGAAATTAGAACCACTTTTCATTGGCTCGATTCGAATCGAATTAGACTAGCAATTGGCCAAAAATGAACTAACCCGAAGTTATCATGAAATTAGAACCACTTTTCATTGGCTCGATTCGAATCGAATTAGACTAGCAATTGGCCAAAAATGAACTAACCCGAAGTTATCATGAAATTAGAACCACTTTTCATTGGCTCGATTCGAATCGAATTAGACTAGCAATTGGCCAAAAATGAACTAACCCGAAGTTATCATGAAATTAGAACCACTTTTCATTGGCTCGATTCGAATCGAATTAGACTAGCAATTGGCCAAAAATGAACTAACCCGAAGTTATCATGAAATTAGAACCACTTTTCATTGGCTCGATTCGAATCGAATTAGACTAGCAATTGGCCAAAAATGAACTAACCCGAAGTTATCATGAAATTAGAACCACTTTTCATTGGCTCGATTCGAATCGAATTAGACTAGCAATTGGCCAAAAATGAACTAACCCGAAGTTATCATGAAATTAGAACCACTTTTCATTGGCTCGATTCGAATCGAATTAGACTAGCAATTGGCCAAAAATGAACTAACCCGAAGTTATCATGAAATTAGAACCACTTTTCATTGGCTCGATTCGAATCGAATTAGACTAGCAATTGGCCAAAAATGAACTAACCCGAAGTTATCATGAAATTAGAACCACTTTTCATTGGCTCGATTCGAATCGAATTAGACTAGCAATTGGCCAAAAATGAACTAACCCGAAGTTATCATGAAATTAGAACCACTTTTCATTGGCTCGATTCGAATCGAATTAGACTAGCAATTGGCCAAAAATGAACTAACCCGAAGTTATCATGAAATCAAAACCACTTTTCATTAGCTCAAGTCCGATCGAATTTGTCTAGCAGTTAGCCGAAAACGATCAAACCCGAACTTATCATGAAATCAAAAGCCACTTTTCATTGGCTCGATTCCAATGGAGTCAGACTAGCAACTCGTCTAAAATGAACGAACTTGAAGTTATCATGAAACAGAAAGCCACTTTTCATTGGCTCGATTCCAATCGAATTACCCGAAGTTATCATGAAATCCAAAGCCTCTATTCATTAGCTCGATTCCTATCGAATTAGACTAGCAATTCGCCAAAAACGAACAAACCCGAGGTTATCAAGAAATCAAAACCACTTTTCATTGGCTCGATTCCAATCGAATTAGACTAGCAACTCGCCTAAAACGAACAAACTCGTAGTTATCATGAAATCGAAAGCCACTTTTCATTGGCTCGATTCCAATCGAATTAGACTAGCAACTCGCCTAAAACGAACAAACTCGTAGTTATCATGAAATCGAAAGCCACTTTTCATTGGCTCGATTCCAATCGAATTAGACTAGTAATTCGCCAAAAATGAACAAACCCGAAGTTATCATTACATAAAAACCACTTTTCATTGGGTCGATTCCAATCGAATTTGACTAGTAACTTGCCAAAGATGAACAAACTCGATGTTATCATGAAATCGAAAGCCACGTTTCATTGGCTCGATTCTAATCGAATTAGACAAGCAATTCGCCAAAAAGAACAAACCCGAAGTTATCATGAAATAAAAATCATTTTTCATTGGCTCGATTCCAATTGAATTAGACTCGTAATTTGTTGAAAACGATCAAACCCGATGTTATCATGAAATCAAAAACCACTTTTCATTAGATCAATTCCAATCGAATTAGACTAGCAATTTGCCAAAATTGAACAAACCCGAAGTTATCATGAAATCAAAATCCACTTTTCATTGGCCTTATTTCAGTCGAATTAGACTAGCAATTTGTGAAAGACGAACAAACTCGATGTTATCATGAAATCAAAAACCACTTTTCATCTACTCGATTCCAATCGAATTCGACTAGCATTTCTCAAAAAATGAACAAACCCACAGTTATCCTGAAATCGAAAGCCACTTCTCATTGGCTCAATTCCAACTAATTTAGACTAGCAATTCACCCAAATGAACAAACTCGAAGTTATCATGAAATCAAAACCACTTTTCATTTGCTCAATTCCAGTCGAATTAGACTAGCAATTAGCCGAAAACGATTAAACCCAAAGTTATCATGAAATCAGAAACAACTTTTCATTCGCTCGATTCCAATCGAATTAGACTAGCAATTCGCCAAAAAGAACAAACCCGAAGTTATCATGAAATCAAAACAACTTTTCATTGGCTCGATTCCAATCAAATTAGACTAGCAATTTTCGAAAACGAACAAACCCGAAGTAATCATGAAATCAAAACCACTTTTCATCGGCTCGATTCCAATCGAATTAGACTAGCATTTCGCCAAAAATGAACAAACTCAAAGTTATCATGAAATCAAAAACCACTTTTCATTGGCTCGATTCCAATCGAATTAGACTAGCAATTCGCCAAAAATGAACAAACCCGCAGTTATCATAAAATCAAAACCACTTTTCATTAGCTCAATTCCAATCGAATTAGACTAGCAATTAGCCGAAAATGATCAAACCCGAAGTTATCATGAAATCAAAAACCACAATTCATTGGCTCGATTACAATCGAATTAGACTAGCAACTCGCCTAAAACGAACAAACCCGAAGTTATCAAGAAATCAAAACCACTTTTCATTGGCTCGATTCCAATCGAATTAGACAAGCAATTTGCCAAAGATGAACAAACCCGATGTTGTCATGAAATCGAAAGCCACTTTTCATTGGCTTGATTCTAATCGAATTAGACAAGCAATTTGCAAAAAATGAACAAACCTGAACTTATCATGAAATCAAAACCATTTTTCATTGGCTCGATTTCAATCGGATTAGACTAGCAATTTGCTGAAAACGATCAAACCCGAAGTTATCATGAGATCAAAAACCACTTTTCATTGGCTCGATTCCAATCAAATCAGACTAGTAATTCGCCAAAAACTAACAAACCCAAAGTTATCATGAAATCAAAAATAATTTTCGTTGGCTCGATTCCAATCAAATTAGACTAGCAACTCACCTAAAATGAACAAACCCGAAGTAATCATTAATTCGAAAACCACTTTTCGTTGGCTCGATTCCAATTGAATTAGACTAGCAACTTGCCTAAAACAAACAAGCCCGAAGTTATCATGAAATCGAAAGGCACTTTTCATTGGCCCGAATCCAATCAAATTAGACTAGCAATTCGCCGAAAACGATCAAACCCGAAGTTACCATGAAATCAATAACCACTTGTCATTGGCTCGATTCCAATCGAATTAGACTAGAAATTAGCCGAAAATGATCAAACCCGAAGTTATCATGAAATCAAAAACCACTTTTCATTGCCTCGATTTCAATCGAATTAGACTAGCAACTTGCCTAAAACGAACAAATCCGAAGTTATCATGAAATCAAAACCACTTTTCATTGGCTCGATTCCAATCCAATTGGACTAGCAATTTGCCAAAGACGAACAAACCCGATGTTATCAAGAAATCGAAAGTCACGTTTCATTGGCTCGATTCTAATCGAATTAGACAAGCAATTCGCCAAAAATGAACAAACTCGAAGTTATCATTAAATCAAGATAATTTTTCATTGGGTCGATTCCAATCGAATTAGACTAGCAATTTGTCGAAAACGATCAAAAATCGAAGTTATCATGAGATCAAAAACCACTTTTCATTGGCTTGATTCCAATCGAATTAGACTAGCAATTCGCCAAAAACTAATAAACCCGAAGTTATCATGAAACCAAAACAAATTTTCATTGGCTCGATTCCAATCGAATTAGACTAGCAACTCACCTAAAATGAACAAACTCGAAGTAATCATGAAATTGAAAACTACTTTTCGTTGGCTCGATTCCAATCGAATTAGACTAGCTACTCGCCTAAAACGAACAAACCCGCAGTTATCATGAAATCAAAACCACTTTTCATTCGCTCAATTCCAATCGAATTAGACTAATAATTAGTCAAAAATTATCAAACCCGAAGTTATCATGAATCAAAAACCACATTTCATTGGCCCGATTACAATCGAATTAGACTAGCAACTCGCCTAAAATGAACAAACCCGAAGTTATCTAGAAATTAAAACCACATTTCATCGGCTCGATTCCAATTGAATTAGACAAGCAATTTGCCAAAGACGAACAAACCCGATGTTGTCATGAAATCGAAAGCCACTTTTCATTGGCTCGATTCTAATCGAATTAGACAAGCAATTCGCCAAAAATGAACAAACCTGAACTTATCATGAAATCAAAACCACTTTTCATTGGCTCGATTCCAATCAAATTAGACTGGCAACTCGCCTAAAATGAACAAACCCGAAGTTATCATGAATCGAAAGGCACTTTTCATTGGCCCGAATCCAATCGAATTAGACTAGCAATTCGCCAAAAACGATCAAACCTGAAGTTACCATGAAATCAAAATCCACTTGTCATTGGCTCGATTCCAATCGAATTAGACTAGAAAATAGCCGAAAACGATCAAACCCGAAGTTATCATGAAATCAAAAACCACTTTTCATTGCCTCGATTTCAATCGAATTAGCCTAGCAACTCGCCTAAAACAAACAAACCCGAAGTTATCATGAAATCAAAACCACTTTTCATTGGCTCGATTCCAATCGAATTGGACTAGCAATTTGTAAAAAAAGAAAAAACAAACCTGATGTTATCATGAAATCGAAAGCCACGTTTCATTGGCTCGATTGTAATCGAATTAGACGAGCAATTCGCCAAAAATGAACAAACCCGAAGATATCATGAAATCAAAACCATTTTTCATTGGGTCGATTCCAATCGAATTAGACTAGCAACTTGCTGAAAACGATCAGACCCGTAGTTATCATGAGATCAAAAACCACTTTTCATTGGCTTGATTCCAATCAAATTAGACTAGCAATTCGCCAAAAACTAACAAACCCGAAGTTATCATGAAATCAAAACCAATTTTCATTGGCTCGATTCCAATCGAATTAGACTAGCAACTCACCTAAAATGAACAAACCCGAAGTAATCATGAAATCGAAAACCACTTTTTGTCGGCTCGATTCATATCGAATTAGACTAGCAACTCACCTACAACGAACAAACTCGCAGTTGTCATGAAATCGAAAGCCACTTTTTATTGGCTCAATTCCAATCGAATTAGACTAGTAATTCGCCAAAAATGAACAAACCCGAAGTTATCATTAAATCAAAACCACTTTTCGTTGGCTGGATTCCAATCGAATTAGACTAGCAACTTGCCAAAGACGAACAAACCCGATGTTATCATGAAATCGAAAGCCACGTTTCATTGGCTCGATTGTAATCGAATTAGACAAGCAATTCGCCAAAAATGAACAAACCCGAAGTTATCATGAAATCAACACCATTTTTCATTGGCTCGATTTCAATCGAATTAGACTGGCAACTCGCCTAAACCGAACAAACTCGAAGTTATCATGAAATCGAAAGCCACTTTTCATTGGCTTGATTCCAATTGAATTAGACTAGCAATTCGCCAAAAACGAACAAACCCGAAGTTATCATGAAATCAAAACCACTTTTCATTGGCTTGATTCCAATTGAATTAGACTAGCAATTCGCCAAAAACGAACAAACCCGAAGTTATCATGAAATCAAAACCACTTTTCATTGGCTTGATTCCAATCGAATTAGTCTAGCAATTTGCCAAAGACGAATAAACCCGATGTTATCATGAAATCGAAGGCCACTTTTCATTGGCTCAATTCTAATCGAATTAGACTAGCAATTCGCCAAAAAGAACAAACCCGAAGTTATCATGAAATCAATACCATTTTTCATTGGCTCGATTCCAATTGAATTAGACTCGCAATTTGCCGAAAACGATCAAACCCGAAGTTATCATGAAATCAAAAACCACTTTTCATTGGCTCGATTCCAATCGAATTAGACTAGCAATTCGCCAAAAACGAGCAAGCCCGAAGTTATCTTGAAATCAAAAACAACTTTTCATTAGATCGATTCCAATCAAATTAGACTATCAATTTGCCAAAAACTAACAAACCCGAAGTTATCATGAAATCAAAATCCACTTATCATTGGCTTGATTTCAATTGAATTAGACTAGCAATTTGCAAAAGATGAACAAACCCGATGTTATCATGAAATCAAAAACCATTTTTCGTCGGCTCGATTCCAATCGAATTGGACTTGCATTTCTCAAAAAACGAACAAAGCCACAGTTATCATGAAATCGAAAGCCACTTCTCATTGGCTCGATTCCAACCGATTTAGACTAGCAATTCGCCAAAATGAACAAACCCGAAGTTATCATGAAATCAAAAACCACTTTTCGTTGGCTTGATTCCAATCGAATTAGACTAGCATTTCTTAAAAGAACGAACAAACCCGAACTTATCATGAAATCAAAACCAACTTTTCATTGGCTCGATTCCAATCGAATTAGACTAGCAATTTTCGAAAATGAACAAACCCGAAGTTATCATGAAATCAAAAAGCACTTTTCATTGGCATGATTTCAATCGAATTAGACTAGCAATTTGCCAAAGACGAACAAACCCGAAGTTAACATGAAATCAAAAACCACTTTTCATTGGCTCGATTCCAATCGAATTAGACTAGCAATTTCCCGAAAACAAGCAAATCCGAAGTTATCATGAAATCAAAAACCACTTTTCGTTGGCTTGATTCCAATCGAATTAGACTAGCATTTCTTAAAAGAACGAACAAACCCGAACTTATCATGAAATCGAAAGCAACTTTTCATCGGCTCGATTCCAATCGAATTAGACTAGCAATTGGCCAAAAATGAAAAACCCGAAGTTATCATGAAATCAAAACCACTTTTCATTGGCTCGATTCCAATCGAATTAGACTAGCAATTCGCCAAAAATGAGCAAGCTCGAAGTTATCACGAAATAAAAAACCACTTTTCATTGGATCGATTCCAATCGAATTAGACTAGCAATTTGCCAAAAATGAGCAAGTCCGAAGTTATCATGAAATCAAAAACCACTTTTCATTGGATCGATTCCAATCGAATTAGACTAGCAATTCGCCAAAAATGAGCAAGTCCGAAGTTATCATGAAATCAAAAACCACTTTTCATTGGATCGATTCCAATCGAATTAGACTAGCAATTCGCCAAAAATGAACAAACCCGAAGTTATCATGAAATCAAAACCACTTTTCATCGGCTCGATTCCAATCGAATTGGACTAGCAATTTGCCAAAGACGAATAATCCTAATGTTATCATGAAATCAAAAGCCACTTTTCATTGGCTCAATTTTAATCGAATTAGAGAAGCAATTCGTCAAAAAGAACAAACCAGAAGTTATCATGAAATCAAAACCATTTTTCATTGGCTAGATTCCAATTGAATTAGACTCGCAATTTGCCGAAAATGATCAAACCCGATGTTATCATGAAATCAAAAACCACTTTTTATTGGCTCGATTCCAATCGAATTAGACTAGCAAATCGCCAAAAACAAGCAAGCCCGAAGTTATCATGAAATCAAAAACAACTTTTCAATGGCTCGATTCCAATCGAATTAGACTAGCAATTCGCCAAAAAGAACAAACCCGAAGTTATCATGAAATCAAAACCACTTTTCATTGGCTCGATTCCAATCGAATTATACTAGCAATTTTCGAAAACGAACAAACCCGAAGTCATCATGAAATCAAAACCGCTTTTCATTGGCTTGATTTCAATCGAATCAGACTAGCAATTTGCCAAAGACGAACAAACCCGAAGTTAACATGAATTCAAAAACCACTTTTCATTGGCTCAATTCCAATCGAATTAGACTAGCAATTTACAAAAAATGAGCAAATTCGAAGTTATAATGAAATCAAAAACCACTTTTCGTTGGCTTGATTCCAATCGAATTAGACTAGCATTTCTCAAAAGAACGAACAAACCCGAACTTATCATGAAATCGAAAGCAACTTTTCATCGGCTCGATTCCAATCGAATTAGACTAGCAATTGGCCAAAAACGAACAAACCCGAAGTTATCATGAAATCAAAACCACTTTTCATTGGCTCGATTCCAATCGAATTAGACTAGCAATTTTTGAAAACGAACAAATCCGAAGTTATCATGAAATCAAAAACCACTTTTCATTGGCTTGATTTCAATCGAATTAGACTAGCAATTTGCCAAAGACGAACAAACCCGAAGTTAACATGAAGTCAAAAACCACTTTTCATTGGCTCGATTCCAATCGAATAAGACTAGCAAATTCCTAAAAACGAGCAAATCCGAAGTTATCATGAAATCAAAAATCACTTTTCGTTGGCTTGATTCCAATCGAAATAGACTAGGATTTCTTGAAAGAATGAACAAACCCGAACTTATCATGAAATCGAAAGCAACTTTTCATTGGCTCGATTCCAATCGAATTAGACTAGTAATTGGCCAAAAACGAACAAACCCAAAGTTATCATGAAATCAAAACCACTTTTCGTTGGCTTGATTCCAATTGAATTACACTAGCAATTTTCGAAAACGAACAAACTCGAAGTCATCACGAAATCAAAAACCACTTTTCATTGGCTTGATTTCAATCGAATTAGACTAGCAATTTGCCAAAGACGAATAAACCTGATGTTATCATGAAATCGAAAGCCACTTTTCATTGGCTCAATTCTAATCGAATTAGACAAGCAATTCGCCAAAAAGAACAAACCCAAAGTTATCATGAAATCAAAACCATTTTTCATTGGCTCGATTCCAATTGAATTAGACTCGCAATTTGCCGAAAATGGTCAAAATCGAAGTTAACATGAAATCAAAAACCATTTTTCATTGGCTCGATTCCAATCGAATTAAACTAGCAATTCGCCGAAAATGAGCAAGCCAGAAGTTATCACGAAATCAAAAACCACTTTTCATTGGATCAATTCCAATCGAATTAGACTAGCAATTCGCCAAAAAGAACAAACTCGAAGTTATCATGAAATCAAAACCATTTTTCATTGGCTAGATTCCAATTGAATTAGACTCGAAATTTGCCGAAAATGATCAAACCCGATGTTATAATGAAATCAAAAACCACTTTTTATTGGCTCAATTCCAATCGAATTCGACTAGCAAATCGCCAAAAAATGAGCAAGCCCGAAGTTATCATGAAATCAAAAACAACTTTTCAATGGCTCGATTCCAATCGAATTAGACTAGGAATTCGCCAAAAAGAACAAACCCGAAGTTATCATGAAATAAAAACCACTTTTCATTGGCTCGATTCCAATCGAATTAGACTAGCAATTTTCGAAAACGAACAAACCCGAAGTCATCATGAAATCAAAACCACTTTTCATTGGCTTGATTCCAATCGAATTGGACTAGCAATTTGCCAAAGACGAATAATCCCAATGTTATCATGAAATCGAAAGCCACTTTTCATTGGCTCAATTCAAATCGAATTAGACAAGCAATTCGCCAAAAAGATCAAACCCGAAGTTATCATGAAATCAAAACCATTTTTCGTGGGCTAGATTCCAATTGAATTGGACTCGCAACTTGCCGAAAATGATCAAACCCGATGTTATCATGAAATCAAAAACCACTTTTTATTGGCTCGATTCCAATCGAATTAGACTAGCAAATCGCCAAAAACGAGCAAGCCCGAAGTTATCATGAAATCAAAAACAACTTTTCAATGGCTCGATTCCAATCGAATTAGACTAGCAATTCGCCAAAAAGAACAAGCCCGAAGTTATCATGAAATCAAGGCCACTTTTCATTGGCTCGATTCCAATTGAATTAGACTAGCAATTTTCGAAAACGAAGAAACCCGAAGTTATCAGGAAATCAAAACCACTTTTCATTGGCTCAATTCGAATCGAATTAGAGTAGCAATTCGCCAAAAATGAACAAACCCGAAGTTATGATGAAATTAAAAACCACTTTTCATTGGCTCGATTCCAATCGAATTAGAGTAGCATTTCCCCAAAAACGAACAAACCCAAAGTTATCATGAAATCAAAAACCACTTTTCATTGGCTCGATTCCAATCGAATTCGACTAGCAATTTGCCAAAAATGAACAAACCCGAAGTTATCATGAAATCCAAACCACTTTTCATTAGCTCAATTCCAATCGAATTAGACTAGCAATTAGCCGAAAACGATCAAACCCGAAGTTATCTTGAAATCAAAAACAACTTTTCATTGGCTCGATTCCAATCGAATTAGACTAGCAATTCGCCAAAAAGAACAAACCCTAAGTTATCATGAAATCAAAACCACTTTTCATTGGCTCGATTCCAATCGAATTAGACTAGCAATTTTCGAAAACGAACAAACCCAAAGTCATCCTGAAATCAAAAACAACTTTTCATTGGCTTGATTTCAATCGAATTAGACTAGCAATTTGCCAAAGACGAACAAACCCGAAGTTAACATGAAATCAAAAACCACTTTTCATTGGCTCAATTCCAATCGAATTAGGCTATCAATTTGCCAAAAACGAGCAAATCCAAAGTTATAATGAAATCAAAAGCCACTTTTCGTTGGCCTGATTCCAATCGAATTAGACTAGCATTTCTCAAAGGAATGAACAAACCCGAACTTATCATGAAATCGAAAGCAACTTTTCATCGGCTCGATTCCAATCGAATTAGACTAGCAATTGGCCAAAAACGAACAAACCCGAAGTTATCATGAAATCAAAACCACTTTTCATTAGCTCAATTCCAATCGAATTTGTCTAGCAATTAGCCGAAAACGATCAACCTCGAAGTTATCATGAAACCAAAAGCCACTTTTCATTGGCTCAAATCCAATGGAATCAAACTAGCAAGTCGTCTAAAACGAACGAACTCGAAGTTATCATGAAATCGAAAGCCACTTTTCATTGGCTCGATTCCAATCGAATTACTCGAAGTTATCATGAAATTGAAAGCCTCTTTTCATTAGCTCGATTCCAATCGAATTAGACTAGCAATTCGCCAAAAACGAACAAACCCGAAGTTATCATGAAATCAAAACCACTTTTTATTGGCTCGATTCCAATCGAATTAGACTAGCAATTCGCCAAAAACGAACAAACCCGAAGTTATCATGAAATCAAAACCACTTTTTATTGGCTCGATTCCAATCGAATTAGACTAGCAACTCACTAAAATGAGCAAACCCGAAGTTATCATGAAAACGAATACCACTTTTCATTGGCTCGATTCCAATCGAATTAGACTAGCATTTCTCAAAAAAATGAACAAACGCGAACTTGTCATGAAATCGAATGCAACTTTTCATCGGCTCGATTCCAATTGAATTAGACTAGCAATTGGCCAAAAACGAACAAACCCGAAGTTATCATGAAATCAAAACCACTTTTCATTAGCCCAATTCCGATTGAATTTGTCTAGCAATTAGGCGAAAACGATCAAACCCGAAGTTATCATGAAATCAAAAGACACTTTTCATTGGCTCGATTGCAATGGAATCAGACTAGCAACTCGTCTAAAACGAACGAACTCGAAGTTATCATGAAATCGAAAGCCACTTTTCAATGGCTCGATTCCAATCGAATTACCCGAAGTTATCATGAAATCGAAAGCCTCTATTCATTTGCTCGATCCCAATCGAATTAGACTAGCAATTCGCCTAAAACGAACAAACTCGTAGTTTTCATGAAATCGAAAGCCACTTTTCATTGGCTCGATTCCAATCTAATTAGATTAGTAGTTCGCCAAAAATGAACAAACCCGAAGTTATCATTAAATCAAAACAACTTTTCATTGGGTCGATTCCAATCGAATTAGACTAGCAACTTGCCAAAGACGAACAAACCCGGTGTTGTCATGAAATTGAAAGCCACGTTTCGTTGGCTTGATTCTAATCGAATTAGACAGGCAATTCGCCAAAAACGAACAAACCCGAAGTTATCATGAAATCAAAACCATTTTTCATTAGCTCAATTCCAATCGAATTAGATTGGCAACTCGCCTAAAACGAACAAACTTGAAGTCATCATGAAATCGAAAGCCACTTTTCATTGGCTTGGTTCCAATCGAATTAGACTAGCAATTCGCCAAAAATGAACAAACCCGAAGTTATCATGAAATCAAAACCACTTTTCATTGGCTCAATTCCAATCGAATTAGACTAGCAGTTTGCCAAAGACGAATAAACCCGATGTTATCATGAAATCGAAAGCCACTTTTCATTGGCTCAATTCTAATCGAATTAGACAAGCAATTCGCCAAAAAGAACAAACCCGAAGTTATTATGAAATCAAAACCATTTTTCATTGGCTCGACTCCGATTGAATTAGACTCGTAATTTGTCGAAAATGATCAAACCCGAAGTTATCATGAAATCAAAAACAACTTTTCATTGGCTCGATTCCAATCGAATTAGACTAGCAATTCGCCAAAAATGAGCAAGCCCGAAGTTATCGAAAAATCAAAAACCACTTTTCATTGGATCGATTCCATTCGAATTAGACTAGCAATTTGCCATAAACGAACAAACCTAAAGTTATCGTGAAATCAAAACCAGTTTTCATTGGCTCGATTCCAATCGAATTGGACTAGCAATTTGCCGAAGAAAAAATAATATCGAAGTTATCATGAAATCAAAAACCACCTTTCATTGGCTCCATTCCAGTCGAATTAGACTAGCAATTCGCCAAAAATGAACAAACCCGAAGTTATCATTTAATCAAAACTACTTTTCACTGGCTCGATTCCATTTGAATCAGACTTGCAATTCGCCAAAAATGAACAAACCCGAAGTTATCATAAAATCAAAAACCATTTTTCTTTGGCTCGATTCCAATTGAATTAGACTCGCAATTTGTCGAAAACGATCAAACCCGATGTTATCATGAACTCAAAAACGACTTTTCATTGGCTCGATTCCAATCGAATTAGACTTGCAATTCGCCAAAAAGAACAAACCCGAAGTTATCATGAAATCAAAACAACTTTTCATCGGCTCGATTCCAATCAAATTAGACTAGCAATTTTTGAAAACAAACGAACCCGAAGTTATCAGGAAATCAAAACAACTTTTCATTGGCTCGATTCCAATCGAATTAGACTAGCAATTCGCCAAAAACGAACAAACCCAAAGTTATCACGAAATCGAAAACCACTTTTCATTGGCTCGATTCCAATCGAATTAGACTAGCATTTCGCCAGAAAAGATCAAACCCGAAGTTACCATGAAATCAAAAACCACTTTTCATTAGCTCAATTCCAATCGAATTAGATTAGCAATTAGCCGAAAATGATCAAACCCGAAGTTATCATGAAATCAAAACCACTTTTCATTAGCTCAATTCCAATCGAATTAGATTAGCAATTAGCCGAAAATGATCAAACCCGAAGTTATCACGAAATCAAAAACCACGTTTCATTGGCTCGATTACAATCGAATTAGACTAGCAACTCGCCTAAAACGAACAAACCCGAAGTTATCAAGAAATCAAAACCACTTTTCATTGGCTCGATTTCAATAGAATTAGACTAGCAATTCGTGAAAAATGAACAAACTAGAAGTTATCATGAAATCGAAACCTAATTTTCATTGTCTCGATTCCAATCGAATTAGACTAGCAATTCGCGAAAAATGAACAAACTCGAAATTATCATGAAATCAAAATCAACGTTTCGTTGGCTCGATTCCAATCAATTAGACTAGCAATTCGCCAAAAATGAACAAACTCAAAGTTATAAAGAAATCAAAAACTACTTTCCATTGGCTCGATTACAATCGAATTAGACTAGCATTTCGCAAAAAATGAACAAACCCGAAGTTATCATGAAAACAAAAACCACTTTTCATTGGCTCAATTCCAATCGAATTAGACTAGCAATTTTCCAAAGATGAACAAACCCGAAGTTATCATGTAATCAAAACTACTTTTCACTTGCTCGATTCCATTCGAATTAGACTAGCAATTCGCCAAAAATGAACAAACCCGAAGTTATCATAAAATCAAAAACCACTTTTCATTGGCTCAATTCCAATCGAATTAGACTAGCAATTGGCCGAAAACGATCAAACCCGAGGTTATCGTGAAGTCAAAAACCACTTTTCATTGGCACCATTCCAATCGAATTAGACTAGCAATTTGCCGAAAATGAACAAACCCAAAGTTATCATGAAATCAAAACCACCTTTCATTGGCTCGATTCCAATCGAATTAGACTAGCAATTCGCTAAAAACGAACAAACCCAAAGTTATCACGAAATTGGAAACCACTTTTCATTGGCTCGATTCCAATCGAATTAGACTAGCATTTCGCCAGAAAAGATCAAACCCGAAGTTACCATGAAATCAAAAACCACTTTTCATTAGCTCAATTCCAATCGAATTAGATTAGCAATTAGCCGAAAATGATCAAACCCGAAGTTATCATGAAATCAAAAACCACATTTCATTGGCTCGATTACAATCGAATTAGACTAGCAACTCGCCTAAAATGAACAAACCCGAAGTTATCAAGAAATCAAAACCACTTTTCATTTGCTCGATTTCAATCGAATTAGGCTAGCAATTCGCGAAAAACGAACAAAATCGAAGTTATCATGAAATCGAAACCCAATTTTCATTGGCTCGATTCCAATCGAATTAGACTACCAATTCGCGAAAAATGAACAAACCCGAAGTTATCATGAAATCAAAATCAACGTATCGTTGGCTCGATTCCAATCGAATTAGACTAGCAATTCGCCAAAAATGAACAAACTCGAAGTTATCAAGAAATCAAAAACTACTTTCCATTGGCTCGATTACAATCGAATTAGACTAGCATTTCGCAAAAAATGAACAAACCCGAAGTTATCATGAAAACAAAAACCACTTTTCATTGGCCCAATTCCAATCGAATTAGACTAGCAATTTTCCAAAGATGAACAAACCCGAAGTTATCATGTAATCAAAACTACTTTTCACTGGCTCGATTCCATTCGAATTAGACTAGCAATTCGCCAAAAATGAACAAACCCGAAGTTTTCATAAAATTAAAAACCACTTTTCATTGGCTCAATTCCAATCGAATTAGACTAGCAATTAGCCGAAAACGATCAAACCCGAGGTTATCGTGAAGTCAAAAACCACTTTTCATTGGCACCATTCCAATCGAATTAGACTAGCAATTTGCCGAAAATGAACAAATCCGAAGTTATCATGAAATCAAAAACCACCTTTCATTGGCTCCAATCCAATTGAATTAGACTAGCATTTCGCCAAAAACGAACAAACCCGAAGTTATCATGAAATCAAAAACCACTTTTCATTGGCTCGATTCCAATCGAATTAGACTAGCAATTGGCCGAAAATGATCAAACCCGAGGTTAGCATGAAATAAAAAACCACTTTTCATTGGCTCCATTCCAATCGAATTAGAATAGCAATTCGCCAAAAATGAACAAACCCGGAGTTATCATGAAATCAAAAACCACTTTTTATTGGCTCCATTCCAATCGAATTTGACTAGCAATTGGCCGAAAATGATCAAACCCGAGGTTATCGTGAAAACAAAAACCACTTTTCATTGGCTCAATTACAATCGTATAAGACTAGCAATTCGCCAAAATTGAACAAACCCGAAGTTATCATGAAATCAAAAACCACCTTTCATTGGCTCCATTCCAATCGAATTAGACTAGCATTTCGCCAAAAACGAACAAACCCGAAGTTATCATGAAAACAAAAACCACTTTTCATTGGCTCGATTCCAATCGAATTAGAGTAGCAATTCGCCGAAAATGATCAAAGATTACAATCGAATTAGACTAGCATTTCGCCAAAAACGAACAAACCCGAAGTTATCATGAAATAAAAAACCACTTTTCATTGGCTCCATTCCAATCGAATTAGAATAGCAATTCGCCAAAAATGAACAAACTCGGAGTTATCATGAAATCAAAAACCACTTTTTATTGGCTCCATTCCAATCGAATTTTACTAGCAATTGGCCGAAAATGATCAAACCCGAGGTTATCGTGAAAACAAAAACCACTTTTCATTGGCTCAATTCCAATCGAATTAGACTAGCATTTCGCAAAAAATGAAGAAACCCGAAGTTAACATGAAAACAAAAACCACTTTTCATTGGCCCAATTCCAATCGAATTAGACTAGCAATTGGCCGAAAACGATCAAACCCGAGGTTATCGTGAAGTCAAAAACCACTTTTCATTGGCACCATGCCAATCGAATTAGACTAGCAATTTGCCGAAAATGAACAAACCCGAAGTTATCATGAAAACAAAAACCACCTTTCATTGGCTCCAATCCAATTGAATTAGACTAGCATTTCGCCAAAAAATGAACAAGCCCGAAGTTATCCTGAAATCAAAAACCACCTTTCCTTGGCTCCATTCCAATCGAATTAGATTAGCATTTCGCCAAAAACGAACAAACCCGAAGTTATCATGAAATCAAAAACCACTTTTCATTGGCTCGATTCCAATCGAATTAGACTAGCAATTGGCCGAAAATGATCAAACTCGAGGTTATCATGAAATAAAAAACCACTTTTCACTGGCTCGATTCCATTCGAATTAGACTAGCAATTCGCCAAAAATGAACAAACCCGAAGTTATCATAAAATCAAAAACCACTTTTCATTGGCTCCATTCAAATCGAATTAGACTAGCAATTGGCCGAAAACGATCAAACCCGAGGTTATCATGAAATCAAAAACCACTTTTCATTGGCACCATTCCAATCGAATTAGACTAGCAATTCGCCGAAAATGAACAAACTCGTAGTTATCATGAAATCAAAAACCACCTTTCATTGGCTCCATTCCAATAAAATTAGACTAGCATTTCACCAAAAAGGAACAAACCCGAAGTTATCATGAAATCAAAAACCACTTTTCATTGGCTCGATTCCAATCGAATTAGACTAGCAATTGGCCGAAAACGATCAAACCCGAGGTTATCATGAAATAAAAAACCACTTTTCATTGTATCCATTCCAATCGAATTAGAATAGCAATTTGCCAAAAATGAACAAACCCGGAGTTATCATGAAATCAAAAACCACTTTTCATTGGCTCCATTCCAATCGAATTTGACTAGCAATTGGCCGAAAATGATCAAACCCGAGGTCATCGTGAAAACAAAAACCACTTTTCATTGGCTCAATTCCAATCGTATCAGACTAGCAATTCGCCAAAATTGAACAAACCCGAAGTTATCATGAAATCAAAAACCACCTTTCATTGGCTCCATTCCAATCGAATTAGACTAGCAATTCGTCAAAAACGAACAAACCCGAAGTTATCATGAAATCAAAACCCAGTTTTCATTGGCTCGATTCCAATCGTATTAGACTAGCAATTCGCCAAAATTGAACAAACCTGAAGTTATCATGAAATCAAAAGCCACCTTTCATTGGCTCCATTCCAATCGAATTAGACTAGCAATTCGCCAAAAACGAACAAACTCGAAGTTATCATGAAATCAAAGCCAACTTTTCATTGGCTCGATTCCAATCGTATTAGACTAGCAATTCGCCAAAATTGAACAAACCCGAAGTTATCATGAAGTCAAAAGCCACCTTTCATTGGCTCCATTCCAATCGAATTAGACTAGCAATTCGTAAAAAATGAACAAACCCGAAGTTATCATGAAATCAAAACCCACTTTTCATTGGCTCGATTCCAATCGAATTAGACTACCATTTCGTAAAAGACGAACAAACCCAAAGTTATCATGAAATCAAAAACCACTTTTCATTGGCTCGATTCCAATCGAATTAGACTAGAAATTAGTCAAAGACGAACAGACCAGAAGTTATCATGTAATCAAAACAACTTTCAATTGGCTCGATTCCAATCGAATTAGACTAGCAATTCTTCGAAAATGATCAAACCCGAATTTATCATTAAAACAAAATCCACTTTTCATTGTCTCGATTGCAATCGAATTGGACTAGCAATTCGCCAAAAATGAACAAACCCGAAGTTATCATAAAATCAAAAACCACTTTTCATTGGCTCCATTCCAATCGAATTAGACTAGAAATTCGCCAAAAATGAACAAACCCAAAGTTATCATGAAATCAAAAACCACTTTTCATTGGCTCCATTCTAATCGAATTAGATTAGCAATTAGCCAAAAATGAACAAACCCGAAGTTATCATGAAATCAAAAACCACTTTTCATTGGCTCGATTCCAATCGAATTAGACTAGCAATTGGCCGAAAACGATCAAACTCGAGTTTATCATGAAATCAAAATCCCCTTTTCATTGGCTCGATTCTAGTCGAATTAGACTAGCAATTCGCCGAAAATGAACAATCCCGAAGTTATCATGAAATCAAAAACCACATTTCATTGGCTTCATTCCAATCGAATTAGACTAGCATTTCGCCAAAAATGAACAAACCTGAAGTTATCATGAAATCGAAAGCCACTTTTCAATAGCTCAATTTCAATCGAATTAGACTAGTGATTCCCCAAAAACGAACAAACCCGAATTTATAATGAAATTGAAACCCACTTTTCATTGGCTCGATTCCAATCGAAATAGACTACCAGTTCTTCGAAAACGAACGAACCCGAAGTTATCATGAAATCGAAAACCACTTTTCATGGGCTCCACTCCAATCGAATTAGACAAGCAATTCTTCGAAAATGATCAGACCCGAAGTTATCATGAAATCAAAAACCACTTTTCATTGGCTCAATTCCAATCGAATTAGACTAGCAATACGCCAAAAATGAACAAACCCGAAGTTATCCTGAAATCAAAGCCCACTTTTCATTGGCTCGATTCCAATCGAATTAGACAAGCAATTCGCCAAAAATGAACAAACCTGAAGTTATCATGAAATCATAAACCACTTTTCTTTGGCTCGATTCCAATCGAATTAGACTAGCAATTGGCCGAAAACGACCAAACCCGAGGTTATCATGAATCAAAAACCACTTTTCATTGGCTCAATTCCAATCGAATTAGATTAGCAATTCGCCGAAAATGAACAAACCCGAAGTTATCATGAAATCAAAAGCCACCTTTTATTGGCTCTGTTTGCGAAATATTTTCTTTCGATTTAAATTACCGCAAGTGTACGGTTCGTTAACAAGTAATAAAGTGGATTAATTGAGTCCGAATATCGTCCCACAGAGATTGATTAGTTCAATTTTACATATCCCGACCTTAACCGAAACCAAAATGTCAAATGTGTTTTTTGCAATGTAATTAAACCTACTCTAGATTATGGATGCAAATGTATGTGAATTAAATGAACTAAAATGCAATGCGATGTTTTGAATGCAAGTGTAGTGTAATAAATGAATGACGAATGTACTAGGATCGCGAATCCCCATGAAATAATCCTTTTTAAACTTGGTTTTACAATTTGACGACATGGTTGGATTTTGAAGAATCAATGTTCCTAAATCTATTCAACACTCTCTCTCGAGATGTATCGAACCTATTTTTTACATACCACCGGCCTATATTTCTATGACAAGTGCGTATATAAAAATGCATGTGGTTTTGTGAACACTTAAAGACTCACGCAAGGCATAGAGGTATATCTCTATCCCCTATCTGACCCTACGATGATTTATACCCTGTCGAACCTATTCCACTTCTCTCGAATGCAAGAACAAGTCACCAAACTCACACAAATTACGTGCACAATAATTGTGGAGAAAATAAGTGCATATAAATCATTCAAATTCCAAACGCATGTTTTTAATGTCAAAAATGTAAAACTAAAGATTAAAAATTCATATTGCAAAGTTCATCATTTTCCTAGCATGAAAAGATTAATCTAACATAACGACGGAATTAAATAAATAAAAGTGGAACGACGTCACCCAAAAATTGATGAAACGTGATTATTCCAATTGCGTGAAATGTCGTCCACTGTCTCGTGTCTGTCTCTCCGTCTTTCTGCCGACAGCGTTATGTGTGAATATATATAATTAATCAGCCCACTTTTGTCTTCCAAATTCAGCATCCAATTCTGCCTTACTGCCAATTCTGTGCGTGTATGTATGGTTAATTTCAGCAGCTGTGCAGCCCTCAAATTCTGTCCAGAAAGCAGCTTCGTTTTCTGCGTATATATTTAATAGAATCTCGTCCTTTTCCGTGTATTGGCTGCCTCTTCTAATCTGCCGACCAGCCCTTCAATTTGTATGAAATTATATAAATAATGGCTGACTTCAATGTGTGTAGAGATATAATAATGGTTGCTTTCTTGTTTTCCTCCCAGGCTGCCGTTTCTTGTATGTATAATATCAATTGAATCCCAAGGCAGCCCCTCTCTTTTTGCGTGTAATATATCTTCAATTCACCCCCAGCACTCCTTTAATTTCAGCCCCTCGATCTGCCGTAAAATATACTCAATTCAGCCCCCGGCTTTCTCTCGATTTGCTGCTGCCGAATTGAATAATCCCCAAAAAGGGATTCCAATCTTCCCCCACGGCAGCCCCTTCTTTTACCTGTGCGTATAATATGTTCTTTCCAGCCCCGGCACACCCTTCATCTCTCGAATGCGTGTGTATATATATCCCATGCAACCTAGCAGCCGAAGTCTTTTAATCCCACTAGGATTTTATTTGCAATTGGACTTTCATTCTTTTTTTTCAATTGGTTTGAGGCCCAATTTGTCTTTATTTCCTCTTCCTTAGTCGGTAGCTTCTTTTTGGTCACTCAAGGCACAATTTAAATTCCAATATGCATTATTTATCTTCCAAGTCCTCAAGCCTTTCAAGTAATGCATCTTAGTCCCTGTCGTTTTCTCCCGTTTTGGTCCTTTTTCGTTCCTTTTCTCTTGATTTTCGCCATAGTCATCAACATTGTCCTATAAAATGAAATTATATAGAATTAAGTCATATTCAAACACTTTTATCAACAACTAGCCATGTTTTGTGGACCAAATAAGTGTGTAAAAACGCACTTATCAGGCTCCAATCCAATCGAATTAGACTAGCATTTCGTCAAAAATGAACAAACCCAAAGTTATCATTAAATTGAAAGCCACTTTTCATTGGCTCAATTCCAATCGAATTAGACTAGCAATTCGCCAAAAATGAACAAACCCGAAGTTATCATGAAATCAAAAACCACTTTTCATTGGCTCGATTCCAATTGAATTAGACTAGTAATTCGCCGAAAACGATAAAACCCAAGGTTATCATGAAATCAAAAACCACTTTTCATTGGCCCAATTCCAATCGAATTGGACTAGCAATTCGCCGAAAACCACTTTTCATTGGCTCCATTCCAATTGAATTAGACTAGCATTTCAACAAACCCGAAGTTATCATGAAATCGAAAGCCACTTTTCATTGGCTCAATTCCAATCGAATTAAACTAGCAATTCGCCAAAAATGAACAAACCCGAAGTCATCATGAAATCAAAAACCACTTTTCGTTGGCTCGATTCCAATCGAATTAGACTAGCAATTGGCCGAAAACGATCAAACCCGAGGTTATCATGAAATCAAAAACTTTTCATTGGCCCAATTCCAATCGAATTAGACTAGCAACTCGCCAAAAATGAACAAACCCGAAGTTATCATGAAATCGAAAGCCACTTTTCATTGGCTCAATTCCAATCGATTTAGACTAGCAATTCGCCAAAAATGAACAAACTAGAAGTTATCATGAAATCGAAACCCACTTTTCATTGGCTCGATTCCAATCAAAATAGACTAGCAGTTCGCTGAAAATGATCAAACCCGAAGTAATCATGAAATCGAAAACCACTTTTTATTGGCTCGATTCCAATCAAGTTAGACTAGCAATTCTTCGAAAATGATCAAACCTGAAGTTGACATGAAATCAAAAACCACTTTTCATTGGCTCGATTCCAGTCGAATTAGACTAGCAATTCGACAAAAATGAACAAACCCGAAGTTATCATGAAATCAAAAACAACTTTTCGTTGGCTCCATTCCAATGGAATTAGACAAGCAATTTGCCAAAAACGAACAAACCCGAAGTTATCATGAAATAAAAAACCACTTTTCATTGGGTCCATTCCAATGGAATTAGACTAGCAATTCACCAAAAATGAACAAACCCGAAGTTATCATGAAATCAGAAACCACTTTTCATTGGCACTATTCCAATCGAATTAGACTACCAATTGGCCGAAAACGATCAAACCCGAGGTTATTATGAAATCAAAAACCTCTTTTCATTGGCTCAATTCCAATGGAATGAGGCTAGCAATTCGCTAAAAATGAACAAACTTGAAGTTATCATGAAATCAAAAACCACCTTTCATTGGCTCCATTCCAATCGAATTAGACTAGTAATTCGCCAAAAATGAACAAACCCAAAGTTATCATGAAATCAAAACCCCTTTTTCATTGGCTCGATTCCAAACGAATTAGACTAGCAGCTCGCCGAAAATGAAGAACCCTGAAGATATCATGAAATCGAAAACCACTTTTCGTTGGCTCGATTCCAATCGAATTAGACTAGGAATTGGTCGAAAATGATCAAACCCGAGGCTATTATGAAATCAAAAACCTCTTTTCATTGGCTCAATTCCCAAAGTTATCATGAAATCAGAAAGAAATTATCATGAAATAAAAAACCACTTTTCATTGGTTCGATTCCAATCGAATTAGACTAGGAATTGGTCGAAAATGATCAAACCCGAGGCTATTATGAAATCAAAAACCTCTTTTCATTGGCTCAATTCCCAAAGTTATCATGAAATCAGAAAGAAATTATCATGAAATAAAAAACCACTTTTCATTGGTTCGATTCCAATCGAATTAGACTAGGAATTGGTCGAAAATGATCAAACCCGAGGCTATTATGAAATCAAAAACCTCTTTTCATTGGCTCAATTCCCAAAGTTATCATGAAATCAGAAAGAAATTATCATGAAATAAAAAACCACTTTTCATTGGTTCGATTCCAATCGAATTAGACTAGGAATTGGTCGAAAATGATCAAACCCGAGGCTATTATGAAATCAAAAACCTCTTTTCATTGGCTCAATTCCCAAAGTTATCATGAAATCAGAAAGAAATTATCATGAAATAAAAAACCACTTTTCATTGGTTCGATTCCAATCGAATTAGACTAGGAATTGGTCGAAAATGATCAAACCCGAGGCTATTATGAAATCAAAAACCTCTTTTCATTGGCTCAATTCCCAAAGTTATCATGAAATCAGAAAGAAATTATCATGAAATAAAAAACCACTTTTCATTGGTTCGATTCCAATCGAATTAGACTAGGAATTGGTCGAAAATGATCAAACCCGAGGCTATTATGAAATCAAAAACCTCTTTTCATTGGCTCAATTCCCAAAGTTATCATGAAATCAGAAAGAAATTATCATGAAATAAAAAACCACTTTTCATTGGTTCGATTCCAATCGAATTAGACTAGGAATTGGTCGAAAATGATCAAACCCGAGGCTATTATGAAATCAAAAACCTCTTTTCATTGGCTCAATTCCCAAAGTTATCATGAAATCAGAAAGAAATTATCATGAAATAAAAAACCACTTTTCATTGGTTCGATTCCAATCGAATTAGACTAGGAATTGGTCGAAAATGATCAAACCCGAGGCTATTATGAAATCAAAAACCTCTTTTCATTGGCTCAATTCCCAAAGTTATCATGAAATCAGAAAGAAATTATCATGAAATAAAAAACCACTTTTCATTGGTTCGATTCCAATCGAATTAGACTAGGAATTGGTCGAAAATGATCAAACCCGAGGCTATTATGAAATCAAAAACCTCTTTTCATTGGCTCAATTCCCAAAGTTATCATGAAATCAGAAAGAAATTATCATGAAATAAAAAACCACTTTTCATTGGTTCGATTCCAATCGAATTAGACTAGGAATTGGTCGAAAATGATCAAACCCGAGGCTATTATGAAATCAAAAACCTCTTTTCATTGGCTCAATTCCCAAAGTTATCATGAAATCAGAAAGAAATTATCATGAAATAAAAAACCACTTTTCATTGGTTCGATTCCAATCGAATTAGACTAGGAATTGGTCGAAAATGATCAAACCCGAGGCTATTATGAAATCAAAAACCTCTTTTCATTGGCTCAATTCCCAAAGTTATCATGAAATCAGAAAGAAATTATCATGAAATAAAAAACCACTTTTCATTGGTTCGATTCCAATCGAATTAGACTAGGAATTGGTCGAAAATGATCAAACCCGAGGCTATTATGAAATCAAAAACCTCTTTTCATTGGCTCAATTCCCAAAGTTATCATGAAATCAGAAAGAAATTATCATGAAATAAAAAACCACTTTTCATTGGTTCGATTCCAATCGAATTAGACTAGGAATTGGTCGAAAATGATCAAACCCGAGGCTATTATGAAATCAAAAACCTCTTTTCATTGGCTCAATTCCCAAAGTTATCATGAAATCAGAAAGAAATTATCATGAAATAAAAAACCACTTTTCATTGGTTCGATTCCAATCGAATTAGACTAGGAATTGGTCGAAAATGATCAAACCCGAGGCTATTATGAAATCAAAAACCTCTTTTCATTGGCTCAATTCCCAAAGTTATCATGAAATCAGAAAGAAATTATCATGAAATAAAAAACCACTTTTCATTGGTTCGATTCCAATCGAATTAGACTAGGAATTGGTCGAAAATGATCAAACCCGAGGCTATTATGAAATCAAAAACCTCTTTTCATTGGCTCAATTCCCAAAGTTATCATGAAATCAGAAAGAAATTATCATGAAATAAAAAACCACTTTTCATTGGTTCGATTCCAATCGAATTAGACTAGGAATTGGTCGAAAATGATCAAACCCGAGGCTATTATGAAATCAAAAACCTCTTTTCATTGGCTCAATTCCCAAAGTTATCATGAAATCAGAAAGAAATTATCATGAAATAAAAAACCACTTTTCATTGGTTCGATTCCAATCGAATTAGACTAGGAATTGGTCGAAAATGATCAAACCCGAGGCTATTATGAAATCAAAAACCTCTTTTCATTGGCTCAATTCCCAAAGTTATCATGAAATCAGAAAGAAATTATCATGAAATAAAAAACCACTTTTCATTGGTTCGATTCCAATCGAATTAGACTAGGAATTGGTCGAAAATGATCAAACCCGAGGCTATTATGAAATCAAAAACCTCTTTTCATTGGCTCAATTCCCAAAGTTATCATGAAATCAGAAAGAAATTATCATGAAATAAAAAACCACTTTTCATTGGTTCGATTCCAATCGAATTAGACTAGGAATTGGTCGAAAATGATCAAACCCGAGGCTATTATGAAATCAAAAACCTCTTTTCATTGGCTCAATTCCCAAAGTTATCATGAAATCAGAAAGAAATTATCATGAAATAAAAAACCACTTTTCATTGGTTCGATTCCAATCGAATTAGACTAGGAATTGGTCGAAAATGATCAAACCCGAGGCTATTATGAAATCAAAAACCTCTTTTCATTGGCTCAATTCCCAAAGTTATCATGAAATCAGAAACCCCTTTTCATTAGCTCTGTTCTAATCGAATTAGACTAGCAATTGGCCGAAAACGATCAAACCCAAGGCTATTATGATATCAAAAACCACTTTTCATTGGCTCAATTCCAATGGAATTAGACTAGCAATTCGCTAAAAATGAACAAACATGAAGTTATCATGAAATCAAAAACCACCTTTCGTTGGCTCTATTCCAATCGAATTAGACAAGCAATTCGCCAAAAACGAACAAACCCGAAGTTATCATGAAATAAAAAACCACTTTTCATTGGCTCCATTCCAATCGAATTAGACTAGTAATTCGCCAAAAATGAACAAACCCAAAGTTATCATGAAATCAAAACCCCTTTTTCATTGGCTCGATTACAAACGAATTAGACTAGCAGTTCCCCGAAAATGAAGAACCCTGAAGATACCATGAAAACGAAAACCACTTTTCGTTGGCTCGATTCCAGTCAAATTAGACTAGCAATTTCTGAAAACGATCAAACCCCAAGGTATCATAAAATCGAAAAACACTTTTCATTGGCTCGATTCCAATCGAATTAGAATAGCAATTCGCCAAAAATGAACAAACCCGAAGTTATCATGAAATCAAAACCCACTTTTCATTGGCTTGATTCCAATCGAATTAGACTAGCAATTCGCCAAGATTCAAATCGAATTAGACTAGCAATTCGCCAAAAATGAACAAACCCGAAGTTATCATGAAATCCAAAACCACTTTTCGTTGGCTCCATTCCAATCGAATTAGACAAGCAATTCGCCAAAAACGAACAAACCCGAAGTTATCAAGAAAGAAAAAACCACTTTTCATTGTCTCCATTCCAATCGAATTAGACTAGCAATTCGCCAAAAACGAACAAACCCGAAGTTATCATGAAATCAGAAACCCCTTTTCATTAGCTCTATTCCAATCGAATTAGACTAGCAATTGGCCGAAAATGATCAAACCCGAGATTATTATGAAATCAAAAACCACTTTTCATTGGCTCAATTCCAATGGAATTAGACTACCAATTCGCTAAAAATGAACAAACATGAAGTTATCATGAAATCAAAAACCACCTTTCATTGGCTCTATTCCAATCGAATTAGACTAGCAATTCGCCAAAAACGAACAAACCCGAAGTTATCATGAAATCAAAATCCACTTTTCATTGGCTCGATTCCAATCGAATTAGACTAGCAATTCGCCAAAAACGAACAAACCCGAATTTATCATGAAATCAAAACCCACTTTTCGTTGGCTCCATTCCAATCAAATTAGACAAGCAATTCGCCAAAAACGAACAAACCCGAAGTTATCATGAAATAAAAAACCACTTTTCATTGGCTCCATTCCAATCGAATTAGACTAGCAATTCGCCAAAAATGAACAAACCCGAAGTTATCATGAAATAAAAAACCACTTTTCATTGGCTCCATTCCAATCGAATTAGACTAGCAATTCGCCAAAAATGAACAAACCCGAAGCTATCATGAAATCAGAAACCACTTTTCATTGGCTCTATTCCAATCGAATTAGACTAGGAATTGGTCGAAAATGATCAAACCCGAGGTTATTATGAAATCAAAAACCACTTTTCATTGGCTCAATTCCATTGGAATTAGACTAGCAATTCGCTAAAAATGAACAAACCCGAAGTTATCAAGAAATCAAAAACCACCTTTCATTGGCTCTATTCCAATGGAATTAGACTAGCAATTTGCCTAAAACGAACAAACTCGAAGTCATCATGAAATCAAAACCCACTTTTCATTGGCTCCATTCCAATCGAATTAGACTAGCAATTCGCTAAAAACGAACAAACCCGAAGTTATCATGAAATCAAATACCACTTTTCGTTGACTCCATTCCAATCGAATTAGACAGGCAATTCGCCAAAAACGAACAACCCGAAGTTACCATGAAATAAAAAACCACTTTTCATTGGCTCCATTCCAATCGAATTAGACTAGCAATTCGCCAAAAATGAACAAACCCGAAGTTATCGTGAAATCAAAAACCACTTTTCATTGGCTTTATTCCAATCGAATTAGACTAGCAATTCGCGAAGAACGAACAAACCCGAAGTGAAATCAAAAACCACTTTTCATTGGCTCAATTCCAATGGAATTAGACTAGCAATTCGCTAAAAATGAACAAACACGAAGTTATCATGAAATCAAAAACCACCTTTCATTGGGTCTATTCCAATCGAATTAGACTAGCAATTCGCAAAAACGAACAAACCCGTAGTTATCATGAAATCAAAACCCACTTTTCATTGGCTCGATTCCAATCGAATTAGACTAGCAATTCACCAAAAACGAACAAACCCGAAGTTATCATGAAATCAAAAACCACCTTTCGTTGGCTCCATTCCAATTGAATTAGACAAGCAATTCGCCAAAAACGAACAAACACCAAGTTATCATGGAATAAAAAACCACTTTTCATTGGCTCCATTCCAATCGAATTAGACTAGCAATTCGCCAAAAACGAACAAACCCGAAGTTATCATGAAATCAGAAACCCCTTTTCATTAGCTCTATTCCAATCGAATTAGACTAGCAATTGGCAGAAAACGATCAAACCCGAGGTTATTATGAAATCAAAAACCACTTTTCATTGGCTCAATTCCAATAGAATTAGACTAGTAATTCGCTAAAAATGAACAAACATGAAGTTATCATGAAATCAAAAACCACCTTTCATTGGCTCTATTCCAATCGAATTAGACAAGCAATTCGCCAAAAACGAACAAACCCGAAGTTATCATGAAATAAAAAACCACTTTTCATTGGCTCCATTCCAATCGAATTAGACAAGCGATTCGCCAAAAACGAACAAACCCGAAGTTATCATGAAATCGAAAACTACTTTTCGTTGGCTCCATTCCAATCGAATTAGACAAGCGATTCGCCAAAAATGAACAAACCCGAAGTTATCATGAAATAAAAAACCACTTTTTATTGGCTCCATTCCAATCGAATTAGACTAGCGATTCACCAAAAATGAACAAACCTGAAGTTATCATGAAATCAGAAACCACTTTTCATTGGCTCTATTCCAATCGAGTTGGACTAGGAATTTGTCGGAAATGATCAAACCCGAGGTTATTATGAAATCAAAAACCACTTTTTATTGGCTCAATTCCAATGGAATTAGACTAGCAATTCGTTAAAAATGAACAAACCCGAAGTTATCAAGAAATCAAAATCCACCTTTCATTGGCTCTATTCCAATTGAATTAGACTAGCAATTCGCCAAAAACTAACAAACCCGAAGTCATCATGAAATCAAAACCCACTTTTCATTGGCTCGATTCCAATCGAATTAGACTAGCAATTTGCCAAAAAAGAACAAACCCGAAGTTATCAAGAAATCAAAAACCACCTTTCATTGGGTCTATTCCAATCGAATTAGACTAGCAATTCGCCAAAAACGAACAAACCCGAAGTTATCATGAAATCAAAAACCACTTTTCGTTGGCTCCACTCCAATCGAATTAGACAGGCAATTCGCCAATAACGAACAAACCCGAAGTTATCATGAAATAAAAAACCACTTTTCATTGGCTCCATTCCAATCGAATTAGACTAGCAATTCGCCAAAAATGAACAAACCCGAAGTTATCATGAAATCAGAAACTACTTTTCATTGGCTTTATTCCAATCGAATTAGACTAGCAATTCGCCAAAAATGAACAAACCCGAAGTTATCATGAAATCAGAAACTACTTTTCATTGGCTTTATTCCAATCGAATTAGACTAGCAATTCGCCAAAAATGAACAAACCCGAAGTTATCATGAAATCAGAAACTACTTTTCATTGGCTTTATTCCAATCGAATTAGACTAGCAATTCGCCAAAAATGAACAAACCCGAAGTTATCATGAAATCAGAAACCACTTTTCATTGGCTTTATTCCAATCGAATTAGACTAGCAATTGGCCGAAAACGATTAAACCCGAGGTTATTATGAAATCAAAAACCACTTTTCATTGGCTCAATTCCAATGGAATTGGACTAGCAATTCGCTAAAAATGAACAAACCCGAAGTTATCATGAAATCAAAAACCACCTTTCATTGGGTCTATTCCAATCGAATTAGACTAGCAATTCGCCAAAAACGAACAAACCCGAAGTTATCATGAAATCAAAACCCACTTTTCATTGGCTCGATTACATTCGAATTAGACTAGCAATTCGCCAAAAATGAACAAACTCGAATTTATCATGAAATCCAAAACCACTTTTCGTTGGCTCCATTCCAATCGAATTAGACAAGTAATTCGCCAAAAACGAACAAACCCGAAGTTATCATGAAATAAAAAACCACTTTTCATTGGCTCCATTCCAATCGAATTAGACTAGCAATTTAACAAAAATGAACAAACCCGAAGTTATCATGAAATCAGGAACCCCTTTTCATTGGCTCTATTCCAATCGAATTAGACTAGGAATTGGTCGAAAATGATCAAACCCGAGGTTATTATGAAATCAAAAACCACTTTTCATTGGCTCAATTCCAATGGAATTAGACTAGCAATTCGTTAAAAATGAACAAACCCGAAGTTATCAAGAAATCAAAAACCACCTTTCATTGGCTCTATGCCAACTGAATTAGACTAGCAATTCGCCAAAAACTAACAAACCCGAAGTCATCATGAAATCAAAACCCACTTTTCATTGGCTCGATTCCAATCGAATTAGACTAGCAATTCGCCAAAAACGAACAAACCCGAAGTTATCATGAAATCAAAAACCACTTTTCGTTGGCTCCATTCTAATCGAATTAGACAGGCAATTCGTCAAAAACGAACAAACCCGAAGTTATCATGAAATAAAAAACCACTTTTCATTGGCTCCATTCCAATCGAATTAGACTAACAATTCGCCAAAAATGAACAAACCTGAAGTTATCATGAAATCAGAAACCCACTTTTCATTGGCTCGATTCCAATCGAATTAGACTAGCAATTCACCAAAAAACGAACAAACCTAAAGTTATCATGAAATCAAAAACCACTTTTCGTTGGCGCCATTCCAATTGAATTAGACAAGCAATTCGCCAAAAACGAACAAACCCCAAGTTATCATGGAATAAAAAACCACTTTTCATTGGCTCGATTCCAATGGAATTAGACTAGCAGTTTGTCGAAAACGAAGAAACTCGAAGTTATTATGAAATCGAAAACCAATTTTCATCGGCTCGATTCCAATCGAATTAGACTAGCAATTTGCCGAAAACGATCAAACCCCAAGGTATCATGAAATCGAAAAACACTTTTCATTGGCTCGATTCCAATCGAATTAGACTTGCAATTCGCCAAAAACGAACAAACCCGAAGTTATCATGAAATCAGAAACCACTTTTCATTGGCTCTATTCCAATCGAATTAGACTAGCAATTGGCTGAAAACGATCAAACCCGAGGTTATTATGAAATCATAAACCACTTTTCATTGGCTCAATTCCAATGGATTCAGACTAGCAATTCGGTAAAAATGAACAAACCCGAAGTTATCATGAAATCAAAACCACCTTCCATTGGCTCTATTCCAATCAAATTAGACTAGCAATTTGCCAAAAATGAACAAACCCCAAGTTATCATGAAATAAAAAACCACTTTTCGTTGGCTCGATTCCAATCGAATTAGACTACCAATTTGCCGAAAACGATCAAACCCCAAGGCATCATGAAATCGAAAAACCCTTTTCATTGGCTCGATTCCAATCGAATTAGACTAGCAATTCGCCAAAAACGAACAAACCCGAAGTTATCATGAAATCAAAACCCACTTTTCATTGGCTCGATTCCAATGGAATTAGACTAGCAGTTTGTCGAAAACGAAGAAACTCGAAGTTATTATGAAATCGAAAACCACTTTTCATCGGCTCGATTCCAATCGAATTAGACTATCAATTTGCTGAAAACGATCAAACCCCAAGGTATCATGAAATCGAAAAACACTTTTCATTGGCTCTATTCCAATCGAATTAGACTAGTAATTCGCCAAAAACGAACAAACCCGAAGTTATCATGAAATCAAAACCCACTTTTCATTGGCTCGATTCCAATGGAATTAGACTAGTAGTTTGTTGAAAACGAAGAAACTCGAAGTTATTATGAACTCGAAAACCACTTTTCATAGGCTCGATTCCAATCGAATTAGACTAGCAATTTCCCGAAAACGATCAAACCCCAAGGTATCATGAAATCGAAAAACACTTTTCATTGGATCGATTCCAATCGAATTAGACAACCAATTTGCAAAAAATGAACAAACCCGAAGTTAACATGAAATCAAAAACAACTTTTTATTGGCTCAATTTCAATCGAATTAGACTAGCAATCCGCTAAAAATGAACAAACTCGAAGTTGTCATGAAATCAAAAACTACTTTCCATTGGCTCGATTACAATCGAATTAGACTGGCATTTCGTAAAAAATGAACAATCCCGAAGTTATAATGAAAATAAAAATCACTTTTCATTGGCTCAATTCCAATCGAATTAGACTAGTAATATTCCAAAGACGAACAAACCCAAAGTTATCATGTAATCAAAACCACTTTTCATTGGCTCGATTCCAATCGAATTAGACTAGCAATTCGTTTGAAAATGATCAAACCCGAAGTTATCATGAAATCAAAAATCACTTTTCATTGGCTCGATTCCAATCGAATTAGACTAGTAATTCGCCAAAAACGAACAAAGCCGAAGTTATCATAAAATCAAAATCAACTTTACATTGGCTCCATTCCAATCGAATTAGACTAGAATTTGCCAAAAAAATGAACGAACCTGAAGTTATCATGAAATCAAAAATCACTTTTCATTGGCTCGATTCCAATCGAATTAGACTAGGATTAGCCGAAACGATCAAACCCGAAGTTATCATGAAATCAAAAACCACTTTTCATTGGCTCCATTTCAATCGAATTAGACCAGCAACTCGCCAAAAATGAACAAACCCGAAGTTATCATGAAATCAAAAACCACTTTTCATTGGCTCTATTCCAATCGAATTAGACTAGTATTTCACCAAAAATGAACAAACCCGAAGTTATCATGAAATCGAAAGCCACTTCTCATTGGCTCAATTCCAATAGAATTAGACTAGCAATTCGCCAAAAATGAACTAACCCGAAGTTGTCATGATATCAAAACCCACTATTCATTGGCTCAATTCCAATCGAATTAGACTAGCAGTTCGCAGAAAATGAACAAACCCAAAGTTTCATGAAATCGAAAACCACTTTTCATTGGATCGATTCCAATCGAATTACACTAGCAATTTGCCAAAAACGATCAAACCCGAAGGTATCATGAAATCGAAAAACACTTTTCATTGGCTCGATTCCAATCGAATTAGACTTGCAATTAGCCGAAAATTATCAAACCCGAGGTTATCATGAAATCAAAAACCACTTTTCATTGGCTCAATTCCAATCGAATTAGACTAGCAATTCACCAAAAGTGAACAAACTCAAAGTTATCATGAAATCCAAAACCACTTTTCATTAACTCCATTCCAATCGAATTAGACTAGCATATCGCCAAAATGAACAAACCCGAAGTTATCATGAAATCGAAAGCCACTTTTAACTGGTTCGATTACAATCGAATTAGACTAGCAATTCGCCAAAAACAAACAAACCCGAAGTTATCATGAAATCCAAACCACCTTTCATTGGCTCGATTCCAAACGAATTTGACTAGTAATTCGCCAAAAATGAACAAACCCGAAGTTATCATGAAATCAAAAACCACTTTTCATTGGCTCGATTCCAATCGAATTAGACTAGCAACTTGTCGGAAACGATTAAACCCGAAGTTATCATGAAATCGAAAAACACATTTCATTGGCTCGATTCCAATCGAATTAGACTAGCAATTAGCCGAAAATGAAAAAACCCAAAGTTATCATGAAATCAAAAACCACATTTCATTGGCTCGATTCCAATCGAATTAGACTAGCAATAAGCTGAATACGAACAAACCCGAAGTTATCATGAAAGCAAAAACCACTTTTCATTGGCTCGATTCCAATCGAATTCAACTAGCAATTCGCCAAAAATGAACAAATTCGAAGTTATCATGAAATAAAAAACCACTTTTTATTGGCTCGATTCCATTCGAATTCAACTAGCAATTCGCCAATAATGAAAAAATTCGAAGTTATCATGAAATCAAAAACCACTTTTCATTTGCACGATTCCAATCGAATTAGACTAGCAATTTGCCAAGAACGATCAAAACCGATGTTATCACGAAATCAAAAACAACTTTTCATTGGCTCGATTCCAATCGAATTAGTCTAGAATTAGCCGAAAATGATCAAACTGAAGTTAACATGGAATCAAAAACCACTTTTCATTAGCTCCATTCCAATCAAATTAGATTAGCAATTCGCTAAAAATGAACAAAATCGAAGTTATCATGAATCAAAAACCACTTTTCATTGGCTCGATTCCAATCGAATTAGACTAGCAATTAGCCGAAAACGATCAAAGCCGAAGTTATCATGAAATCAAAAACCACTTTTCATTGGCTCGATTCCAATCGAATTAGACTAGCAATTAGCCGAAAACGATCAAAGCCGAAGTTATCATGAAATCAAAAACAACTTTTCATTGGCTCCATTCCAACCGAATTAGACTAGTAATTTGCCAAAAACGAACAAACCCGAAGTTATCATGAAATCAAAAACTACTTTCCATTTGCTCGATTACAATCAAATTAGACTAGCATTTTGCCAAAATTGAACAAACCGGACGTTCTCATGAAATCAAAAACCACTTTTCATTGGTTCGATTCCAATCGAATTAGACAAGCAATTTGCCGAAAACGATCAAACACGAAGTTATCATGAAATCGAAAACCAATTTTCATTGGCTCGATTACAATCGAATTAGACTAGCAATTTTTCGAAAACGATCAAACCCGAAGTTATCATGAAATCGAAAGTCCCTTTTCATTGGCTAGATTCCAATCGAATTAGACTAGCAATTCACCGAAAATGATCAAACTCGAAGTTATCATGAAATCAAAAACCACTTTTCATTGGCTCGATTCCAATCGAATTCAACTAGTAATTCCCCAAAAATGAACAAACCCGAAGTTATCATGAAATCAAAAACCACTTTTCATTGGCACAATTCCAAACGAATTAGACTAGCAATTCGCCAAAAATGATCAAACCCGATGTTATTATGAAATAAAAAAAAACTTTCCATTGGCTCGATTCCAATCGAATTAAACTAGCAATTCGCCAAAAACGAACAACCCCGAAGTTATCATGAAACCAAAAATCACTTTTCATAGGCACGATTCCAATCGTACCAGACTAGCAATTTGCCAAAATCGATCAAACCCGAGGATATCATGAAATCAAAAAAAACTTTTCATTGGCTCGATTCCAATCGAATTAGACTAGCAATTAGCCAAAAACGATCATGAAATCAAAAACCACTTTTCATTGGCTCCATTCCAATCGAATTAGACTACAAATTCGTTAAAAATGAACAAATCCGAAGTCATCAAGACATCAAAAACCACTTTTCATATGCTCGATTCCTATCGAATTAGACTAGAAATTTGGCAAAAATTATCAAACCCGAAGTTATCATGAAATCAAAACCACTTTTCATTGACTCGACTCCAAACGAATTGGACTAGTAATTCGCCAAAAACGAACAAACCCGAAGTTATCATGAAATCAAAAACCACTTTTCATTGGCTCGATTCCAATCGAATTAGACTAGCAATTTGTCGAAAACGATCAAACCCGAAGTTATCATGAAATCGAAAAACACATTTCATTGGCTCGATGCCAATCGATTTAGACTAGCAATTAGCCGAAAAAGAAAAAACCCAAAGTTATCATGAAATCAAAAACCACTTTTCATTGGCTCGATTCCAATCGAATTCGACTAGCAATTTACCGAAAATGAACAAACCCGAAGTTATCATGAAATCAAAAACCACTTTTCATTGGCACGATTCCAAACGAATTAGACTAGCAATTCACCAAAAATGATCAAACCCGATGTTATTACGAATTCAAAAACAACTTTTCATTGGCTCGATTCAAATCAAATTAAACTAGTAATTCGCCAAAAATGAACAACCACGAAGTTATCATGAAACCAAAAATCACTTTTCATAGGCACGATTCCAATCGTACTAGACTAGCAATTCGCCAAAATCGATCAAACCCGAGGCTATCATGAAATCAAAAAAAACTTTTCATTGGCTCGATTCCAATCGAATTAGACTAGCAATTAGCCGAAAACGATCATGAAATCAAAAACCACTTTTCATTGGCTCCATTCCAATCGAATTAGACTAGAAATTCGCTAAAAATGAACAAACCCGAAGTCATGAAGAAATCAAAAACCACTTTTCATTGGCTCGATTCGAATCGAATTAGACTAGAAATTTGCCGAAAATGATCAAACCTGAAGTTATCTTGAAATCAAAAAACCCTTTTAACTGGTTCGATTCTAATCGAATTCGACTAGCAGTTAGCCGAAAATGAACAAACCCGAAGTTATCATGAAATCAAAACCACTTTTCATTGGCTCGACTCCAAATGAATTGGACTAGTAATTCGCCAAAAACGAGCAAACCCGAAGTTATCATGAAATCAAAAACCACTTTTCATTGGCTCGATTCCAATCGAATTAGACTAGCAATTGGCCGGAAACGATCAAACCCGAAGTTATCATGAAATCAAAAAACACATTTCATTGGCTCAATTCCAATCGATTTAGACTAGCAATTAGCCGAAAATGAAAAAACCCGAAGTTATCAAGAAATCAAAAACCACTTTTCATTGGCTCGATTCCAATCGAATTCGACTGGCAATTCGCCAAAAATGAACAAACTCGAAGTTATCATGACATCAAAAAACCACTTTTCATTTGCACGATTCCAATCGAATTAGACTAGCAATTTGCCAAAAACGATCAAAACCGATGTTATCATGAAATCAAAAACAACTTTTCATTGTCTCGATTCCAATCGAATGAGTCTAGCAATTAGCCGAAAATGATCAAACTGAAGTTAACATGAAATCAAAACCCACTTTTCATTAGCTCCATTCCAATCGAATTAGATTAGCAATTCGCTAAAAATGAGCAAACCCGAAGTTATCATTAATCAAAAACCACTTTACATTGGCTCGATTCCAATCGAATTAGACTAGCAATTAGCCAAAAACGATCAAACCCGAAGTTATCATGAAATCAAAAACAACTTTTCATTGGCTCCATTCCAACCGAATTAGACTAGCAATTTGCCAAAAACGAACAAACTCGAAGTTATCATGAAATCAAAAACTACTTTCCATTGGCTCAATTCCAATCGAATTAGACTAGCATTTCGCCAAAATTGAACAAACCCGAAGTTCTCTTGAAATCAAAAACCACTTTTCATTGGTTCGATTCCAATCGATTTAGACAAGCAATTTGACGAAAAGGATCAAACCCGAAGTTATCATGAAATCGAAAACCACTTTTCATTGGCTCGATTCCAATCGAATTAAACTAGCAATTTTTCGAAAACGATCAGACCCGAAGTTATCATGAAATCGAAAGCCCCTTTTCATTGGCTCGATTCCAATCGAATTAGACTAGCAATTTACCGAAAATGATCAAACCCGAAGTTATCATGAAATCAAAAACCACTTTTCATTGGCTCGATTCCAATCGAATTCGACTAGCAATTTATCGAAAATGAACAAACCCGAAGTTATCATGAAATCAAAAACCACTTTTCATTGGCACAATTCGAAACGAATTAGACTAGCAATTTGCCAAAAACGATCAAACCCGCTGTTATTATGACATCAAAAACAACTTTTCATTAGCTCGATTCCAATCGAATTACACTAGCAATTCGCCAAAAACGAACAACCCCGAAGTTATCATGAAACCAAAAATCACTTTTCATAGGCACGATTCCAATCGTACTAGACTAGCAATTCGCCAAAATCGATCAAACCCGAGGCTATCATGAAATCAAAAAAAACTTTTCATTGGCTCGATTCCAATATAATTAGACTAGCAATTAGCCGAAAACAATCATGAAATCTAAAACCACTTTTCATTGGCTCCATTCCAATCGAATTAGACTAGAAATTCGCTAAAATGAACAGACCCGAAGTCATCAAGAAATCAAAAACAACTTTTCATTGGCTCGATTCCAATCGAATTAGACTAGAAATTTGCCAAAAATGATCAAACCTGAAGTTATCTTGAAATCGAAAAACACTTTTAACTGGTTCGATTCTAACCGAATTAGACTAGCAATTAGCCAAAAATGAACAATCCCGAAGTTATCATGAAATCGAAAAACACATTTCACCGGCTCGATTCCAATCGATTTAGATTAGCAATTAGCTGAAAATGAAAAAACCCAAAGTTATCATGAAATCAAAAACCACTTTTCATTGGCTCGATTCCAATCGAATTAGACTAGCAATAAGCTGAATACGAACAAACCCGAAGTTATCATGAAATCAAAAACCACTTTTCATTGGCTCGATTCCAATCGAATTCGACTAGCAATTCGCAAAAAATGAACAAATTCGAAGCTATCATGAAATCAAAAACCACTTTTCTTTGGCTCGATTCCATTCGAATTGAACTAGCAATTCGCCAAAAATGAACAAATTCAATGTTATCATGAAATCAAAAACTACTTTTCTTTTGTACGATTCCAATCGAATTAGACTAGCAATTTGCCAAAAACGACCAAAACCGATGTTATCATGAAATTAAAACCAACTTTTCATTGGCTGGATTCCGATCGAATTAGTCTAGCAATTAGCCGAAAATGATCAAACCGAAGTTAACATGAAATCAAAAACTACTTTTCATTAGCTCCATTCCAATCGAATTAGATTAGCAATTCGCTAAAAATGAGCAAACTTGAAGTTATCATGAATCAAAAACCACTTTTCATTGGCTCGATTCCAATCGAATTAGACTAGCAATTAGCCGAAAACGATCAAACCCGAAGTGATCATGAAATCAAAAACTACTTTCCATTGGCTCAATTCCAATCGAATTAGACTAGCATTTCGCCAAAATTGAACAAACCCGAAGTTCTCTTGAAATCAAAAATCACTTTTCATTGGTTCGATTCCAATCGAATTAGACAAGCAATTTGACGAAAACGATCAAACCCGAAGTTATCATGAAATCGAAAACCACTTTTCATTGGCTCGGTTCCAATCGAATTAAACTAGCAATTTTTCGAAAACGATCAAACCCGAAGTTATTATGAAATCGAAAGCCCCTTTTCATTGGCTCGATTCCAATCGAATTGGACTAGCAATTTACCGAAAATGATCAAACCCGAAGTTATCATGAAATCAAAAACCACTTTTCATTGGCTCGATTCCAATCGAATTCGACTAGCAATTTACCGAAAATGAACAAACCCGAAGTTATCATGAAATCAAAAACCACTTTTCATTGGCACAATTCGAAACGAATTAGACTAGCAATTTGCCAAAAACGATCAAACCCGCTGTTATTATGAAATCAAAAACAACTTTTCATTGGCTCGATTCCAATCGAATTAAACTAGCAATTCGCCAAAAACGATCAACCCCGAAGTTATCATGAAACCAAAAATCACTTTTCACAGGCACGATTCCAATCGTACAAGACTAGCAATTCGCCAAAATCGATCAAACCTGAGGCTATCATGAAATCAAAAAAAACTTTTCATTGGCTCGATTCCAATCGAATTAGACTAGCAATTAGCCGAAAACGATCATG
>NW_019231410.1:0-2885 GCF_002742605.1 Olea europaea var. sylvestris
GCCAATTCCGATGCAGTCGAGAAAAATGACGAAATTGCCCCCTGCGCGGTTTTTGTTCCCGATAGACCTATCAAATCTGAGCCTATTCCGACACAGTCGAGAAAAATAACGAAATTGCCGCGGGCGCGATTTTTATTTCCGATCAAACTGCCAAATTTCGGCCAATTCCGACATAGTCGAGAAAAATGACGAAATTGCCCCCGGCGCGATTTTTATTTCCGATCAACCAGTCAAATTTTAGCCAATTCCGACGCAGTCGCGAAAAATGACGAAATTACACCCGGCGCTATTTTTGTTCCCGATCAACCTTCCAAATTTGAGCCCATTCCGATACAGTCGCGAAAAATGACGAAATTGCCCCGACGCGATTAGAAAAATGACGAAATTGCCCCCGGCGAGATTTTTATTTCAGATCAAACTGCCATACTTCAGCCAATTCCGACACAGTCGAGAAAAATGACGAAATTGCCCCCGACGCGATTTTTGTTCCCGATCAACCTGTCAAATTTGAGCCCATTCCGACACAGTCGAGGAAAATGACGAAATTGCCCACGGCGCGATTTTTATTTCAGATCAAACTGCCAAATTTCAGCCGATTCCGACACAGTCGAGAAAAATGACGAAATTGCCCCCGGCGCGATTTTTGTTTTCGATCAACCAGTCAAATTTTAACCAATTCAGACACTGTCGCGAAAAATGACGAAATTGCCCCCGGCGCGATTTTTCTTTCCGATCAAACAGTCAAATTTCAGCCAATTCTGACACAGTCGAGAAAAATGACAAAATTACCCCCGGCGCGATTTTTATTTCCGATCAACCAGTCAAATTTTAGCTAATTCCGACGCAGTCGAGAAAAATGACGACATTACACCCGGCGCTATTTCTGTTCCCGTTCAACCTGCCAACTTTGAGCCCATTCCGATACGGGGGCGCGATTTTTATTTCAGATCAAAAAGCCAAATTTCGGCCAATTCCGACACAGTGGAGAAAAATGACGAAATTGCCCCCGGCGCGATTTTTCTTTTCCGATCAATCAGTCAAGTATGAGCTGATTCCGACACCGTCGCGAAAAATGACGAAATTGCCCCCGGCGCGATTTTTGTTTCCGATCAAACCGTCAAATTTGAGCCCATTCCGACACAGTCGAGAAAAATGACGAAATTGCCCCCGGCGCAGTTTTTGTTTTACGATCAACCAGTCAAATTTTAGCCAATTCCGACACAGTCGCGAAAAATGACAATATTACACCCGGCGCGATTGTTTTTCCCGATCAACCTGTCAAATTTGAGCCCATTTCGACACAGTCGAGAAAAATGACGAAATTGCCCCCGGCGCGATTTTTATTTTAGATCAAACTGCCAAATTTCAGCTAATTCCGATACAGTCGTGAAAAGTGACGAAATTGCCCTCGGCGCGGTTTTTTATCCCGATAAACCTGTCAAATTTGAGCCCATTCCGACACAGTCGAGAAAAATGACGAAATTGCCCACGGCGCTATTTTTATTTAAGATCAAACTGCCAAATTGCAGCCAATTCCGATGCAGTCGAGAAAAATGACGAAATTGCCCCTGCGCGGTTTTTGTTCCCGATAGACCTATCAAATCTGAGCCCATTCCGACACAGTCTAGAAAAATAACGAAATTGCCGCCGGCGCGATTTTTATTTCCGATCAACCAGTCAAATTTTAGCCAATTTCGACGCGGTCGCGAAAAATGACGAAATTACACCAGGCGCTATTTCTGTTCCCGATCAACCTTCCAAATTTGAGCCCATTCGGATACAGTCGAGAAAAATGACGAAATTGCCCACGGCGAGATTTTTATTTCAGATCAAACTGCCATATTTCAGCCAATTCCGACACAGTCGAGAAAAATGACGAAATTGCCCCCGACGCGGTTTTTGTTCCCGATCAACCTGTCAAATTTGAGCCCATTCCGACACAGTCGAGAAAAATGACGAAATTGCGGTCGGCGCGATTTTTCTTTCCGATCCAACTGCCAAATTTCATCCAATTCCGACACAGTCGAGAAAAACGACGAAATTGCCCTCGGCGCGATTTTGTTTCCGATCAAACTGTCAAATTTGAGCCCATTCCGACACAGTCGAGGAAAATGAAGAAATTGCCCACGGAGCGATTTTTATTTCAGATCAAACTGCCAAATTTTAGCCAATTCCGACACAGTCGAGAAAAATGACGAAATTGCCCCCGGCGCGATTTTTGTTTTCGATCAACCAGTCAAATTTTACCCAATTCAGACACAATCGCGAAAAATGACGAAATTGCCCCCGGCGCGATTTTTTTTCCGATCAAACCGCCAAATTTCCGCCAATTTCGACACAGTCGAGAAAAATGGCGAAATTGCCCCCAGCGCGATTTTTATTTCCGATCAACCAGACAAATTTTAACCAATTCCGACGCAGTCGCGAAAAATGATGAAATTACACCCGGCGCTATTTCTGTTCCCGTTCAACCTGCCAACTTTGAGCCCATTCCGATACGGGGGCGCGATTTTTATTTCAGATCAAACTGCCATATTTCAGCCAATTCCGACACAGTCGAGAAAAATGGCGAAATTGCCCCCGACGCGATTTTTATTTCCGATCAACCAGACAAATTTCAGCCCATTCCGACACAGTCGCGAAAAATGACGAAATTGCCCCCGGCGCGATTTTTGTTTCCGATCAAACCGTCAAATTTGAGCCCATTCCGACACAGTCGAGAAAAATGACAAAATTGCCCCCGGCGCGATTTTTATTTCAGATCAAACTGCCAAATATTAGCCAATTCCGACACAGTCGAGAAAAAATGACGAAATTGCCCCGGGCGCAGTTTTTGTTTTACGATCAACCAGTCAAATTTTAGCCAATTCCGACACAGTCGCGAA
>NW_019231411.1:0-2885 GCF_002742605.1 Olea europaea var. sylvestris
GCGTAACTTTTGCACACGGTGTCCATTTTTGGCCCATAAGTAATTTTTGGAAATGTAGGGACCGTTTTGGATTGAACTCACAACTTCGTCGTGACGTATGAGGGATTTTGGCCATTTTTCAAAAGAATGAGCACTTGTATATTTGGAATGCTTGGATTGTCGACGTACGACGAATTGAGCGTAACTTTTGCACACAGTGTCCGTTTTGGGCCCGTAAGTACTTTTTGGAAATGTAACGACCGTTTTGGATTGAACTCACCACTTCGTCATGATGTATGAGGGATTTCAACCATTTTTTGAAAGTGTGAGCACTTGCATATTTGGAACGCTTGGATTGTCGACGTACAAAGAATTGTGCGTAACTTTAGCACATGGTGTCCGTTTTGGGACCATAAGTACTTTTTGGAAATGTGGGGACCGTTTTGGATTGAACTCACAACTTCGTCGTGACGTACGAGGGATTTCGGCCATTTTTCAAAAAAATGAGCACTCTCAAATTTGGAACGCTTGGATTGTCGACGTACGAAGAATTGAGCGCAACTTTTGCACCGGGTGTCCGTTTTGGGACCGTAATTACTTTTTGGAAATGTAGCGACCGTTTTGGATTGAACTCACCACTTCTTCATGACGTATGAGGGATTTCGCCCATTTTTTGAATGTGTGAGCACTTGCATATTTGGAACGCTTCGATTGTCGGCGTACGAAGAATTGAGCGTAACTTTTGCACATGGTGTCCGTTTTAGGCCTGTAAGTACTTTTTGGAAATGTAGCGATCGTTTTAGATTGAACTCACCACTTCGTCGTGACGTATGAGGGATTTCGGCCTTTTTTCGAAAGAGTCAGCACTTGCATATTTGGAACTCTTGGATTGTCGGAGTACAAAGAATTGAGCGTAACTTTAGCACCCCGAGTTCGTTTTGTGCCGGTAAGTACTTTTTGGAAATAGAGCGACCGTTTTGGATTGAACTCACCACTTCGTCGTGACGTATGAGGGATTTCGGCCATTTTTCGAAAGAGTGAGCACTTGCATATTTGGAACGCTTGGATTGTCGGCGTACAAAGAATTCTACGTAACTTTTGCACCCGGTGTCCGTTTTGGGCCCGTAAGTCCATTTTGGAAATGTAGCGACCGTTTTGGATTGAACTCACCACTTCGTCGTGACGTATGAGGGATTTCGGCCATTTTTCGAAAGTGTGAGCACTTGCATATTTTGAACGCTTGGATTGTTGGCGTACAAAAAATTGAGCGTAACTTTTGCACATGGTGTCCGTTTTGGGACCATAAGTACTTTTTGGAAATGTAGGGACCGTTTTAGAATTGAACTCACAACTTCGTCGTGACGTACGAGGGATTTCGGCCATTTTTTGAAAAAATGAGCACTCTCATATTTGGAACGCTTGGATTGTCGACGTACGAAGAATTGAGCGCAACTTTTCCACCCGGTGTCCGTTTTGGGACCGTAATTACTTTTTGGAAATGTAGTGACCGTTTTGGATTGAACTCACCACTTCTTCATGACGTAAGAGGGATTTCGGCCATTTTTCGAAAGAATGCGCACTTGCGTATTTGGAATGCTTGGATTGTCGGCGTACGAAGAATTGAGCGTAAATTTTGCACACGGTGTCCGTTTTGGGACCATAAGTACTTTTTGGAAATGTAGCGACCGTTTTGGATTGAACTCACCACTTCGTCGTGACGTATGAGGGATTTCGGCCAGTTTTCGAAAGAATGAGCACTTGCATATTTGGAACGCTTGGATTGTCGGCGTACGAAGAATTGAGCGTAACTTTTGCACCCGGTGTCCGTTTTGGGCCCGTAGGCCCTTTTTGGAAATGTAGAGACAGTTTTGGATTGAACTCACCACTTCGTCGTGACGTATGAGGGATTTCGGCCATTTTTCGAAAGAGTGAGCACTTGCATATTTGGAACGCCTGGATTGTCGACGTACGAAGAATTGAGCGTAACTTTTGCACCCGGTGTCCGTTTTGGGCCCGTAGGTCCTTTTTGGAAATGTAGAGACAGTTTTGGATTGAACTCACCACTTCATCGTGAGGTATGAGGGATTTCGGCCATTTTTCGAAAGAGTGAGCACTTGCATATTTGGAACGCCTGGATTGTCGGCGTACGAAGAATTGAGCGTAACTTTTGCACACGGTGTCCGTTTCGGGACCATAAGTACTTTTTGGAAATGTAGCGACCGTTTTGGATTGAACTCACCACATCGTCATGACGTATGAGGGATTTCGGCCATTTTTTGAAGTGTGAGCACTTGCATATTTGGAACGCTTTGATTGTCGGCGTACGAAGAATTGAGCGTAACTTTTGCACACGGTGTCCGTTTTGGGCCCGTAATACTTTTTGGAAATGTAGCGACCGTTTTAGATTGAACTCACCACTTCGTCGTGACGTATGAGGGATTTCGGTCATTTTTTGAAAGTGCAAGCACTAGCATATTTCGAACGCTTGGATTGTCGGCGTACCATGAATTGAGCGTAACTTTTGCACCCGGTATCCGTTTTGGGCCCGTAAGTCCTTTTTGGAAATGTAGCGACCGTTTTTGATTAAACTCACAACTTCATCGTGACGTATGAGGGATTTTGGCCATTTTATGAAAGAATGACCACTTGCTTATTTGGAACGCTTGGATTGTCGGCGTACGAAGAATTGAGCGTAACTTTTGTACGTGGTGTCCGTTTTTGGCCCATAAGTAATTTTTGAAAATGTAGCGACCGTTTTGGATTGAACTCACAACTTCGTTGTGACGTATGAGGGATTTTGGCCATTTTTCGAAAAGAATGAGTACTTGTATATTTGGAATGCTTGGATTGTCGACGTACGAAGAATTGAGCGTAACTTTTGCACACAGTGTCCGTTTTGGGCCCGT
>NW_019231412.1:0-2885 GCF_002742605.1 Olea europaea var. sylvestris
CATTGTTGATTATATGTTTCTGAGTATGGAGAAGGAAAAGGCTTTTTGAAAGTGTTCATAGCATTGGCTTGATCATGTAAAACATCTTTGAAAACTGGGATGTTAGGACAATCATACGTTGGATGACCAAAATTTCACAAATGCTACAAATTTCATCATTTTGCACGGATTTAACTTCCTTTACTTTCCTTAATTCCATAGCTTCAACCTTTCTAGACAAATTTGCAATCCTAGCATTTAGATCATCATCTTCACTCAATTGATATTTTCCTCCACTAGAACTAGCAAGACTAGATCTGATTGATTTTTACTGTTTGCCAAGATTGAGAATTTTCAGCTAAATGATCTAGAAATTCTAAGGCTTCATCTGGATCTTTATCTAAAAATTCACCATTGCACATCATTTCTACAAATTGTTTTATTTTAGGAGTTAGGCTCTCATAAAAGAAACTTATAGTACACCATTTTTCAAAACCATGATGTGGGCATGTATTTAACAAATCTTTAAATCTTTCTGAACATTGAAAGTATACTTCATTGGTTTTTTGAGAAAAAATTTGGATTTGTCTTTTCAAAGCATTAGTTTTATATGTTGGAAAGAATTTTTTCAAAAACTCATTTTGCATTTCTTGCCATGTGCCAACGAACTAATCCTAAGCAGAATTTTAGTCAAAATTAACTGGAAACCTGCTAATGAACAAAATCAAATTTAAATTTGAGTGAAATTTGATTGGAAACATTTCAATGAACTAAATCCATGTGAAATTTTAATGAAATTTGATTGGAAGAGCACCAATGAACAAAATTCAGATGAAATTTTACCCAAATTTGATTGAAAACATGTCATTTAAAAAATTTAAATGAAATTGTAGTCATATTTGATTTGAAGCGTGCCAGTGAACAAAATTCGGACGAAATTTTCGTCAAATTTGATTGGAAACACGTCGAAAAACTAAACCCATGTGAAATTTTAGTAAAATTCTATTAGAAACACGTCAATGATAAAACTCAAATGAAAATTTAGTTAAATTTGATTACAAACACTCCAATGAACTAAACTCAGGTGAAATTTTAGTCAAATTTGATTGAAACCCCGTCGATAACCATAATGCAGATGAAATTTTAGTCAAATTTGAATAAAAATGCGCCAATGTAAGCGAAATTTTAGTCAAATTTGAATGAAAACACGGCAATGTAATGAACCTTAGCGAAATTTTAGTCAAATTTGACTGGAAACCTGCTAAAGAACAAATTCAAATATAAATTTGAGTCTAATTTGATTGAAAACGCATCAATGAACTAAACCCTTGAGAAATTTTACTATATATGAATGGAAACTAGCTGAAGAACAAAATGCAGTTGAATTTTTTGTTAAATTTGATTTTGAAACGCGCCAATGAACCAAACTCTAGTGAAATTTTAGTCAAATTCGATTAGAAAAACGCTAATGAACAAAACCCGGGTGAAATTTTACTCAAATTTGATTGAAAACGGGTCATTTAACAAAACTCAGATGAAATTGTAGTCATATTTGATTTGAAGCAAACCAACGAACAAAATCTAGATGAAATTTTAGTCAAATTGGATTGGAAACGCACCAAAAAGCTAAACCATATGAAATTTTAGTAAAATTCTATTGGAAACGCTCCAATGATAAAATTCAACTGAAAATTTAGTCAAATTTGACTACAAACACGACAATGAACTAAATTCAGGAGAAATTTTAATCAACTTTGATTGGAACCCCATCGATGAACAAAATGCAAATGAAATTTTAGTCAAATTTGATGAGAACGCGCCAATGAACTAAAACAAAGCGAAATGTTAGCCAAATTTGATTAGAACCCCGCTAATGAACAAAATCATATTTAAATTTGATGCAAGTTTGATTGGAAACATGCCAATGGACTAAACCCATGAGAAATTTTAGTCAAATTTGATTGGAAACCCGTCGATGAACAAAATGCAGATGAAATTTTGGTCAAATTTGAATGAAAACACGCCAATGTATTAAACCTTTCCGAAATTTTAGTCAAGTTTGATTGGAAACCCGCTAATGAATAAAATGAAATTTAAATTTGAGTCCAATTTGATTGAAAACGTGCCAAGAACTAAACCCATGAGAAATTTTAGTCAAATTTGATGGGAAACATTCCGATGAACAAAACACAGATGAAATTTTTGTCAAATTTGATTAGAAACACACCATTGAACCAAACTCTATTGAAATTTTAGTCAAATTTAATTAGAAACACGGCAATGAACAAAACCTAGGTGAAATTTTTGTCAAATTTGATTAGAAACGCACCAATGAACGAAATCAAGATGAAATTTTACTCAAATTCAATTGAAAACACGCCACACAAAACTCAGATGAAATTGTAGTCATATTTGATTTAAAATGTACTATCGTACAAAATGCAGATGAAATTTTAGTCAAATTTGAATGAAAATGCGCCAATGAACTAAATCGAAACGGAATTTTAGTTAAAATTGACTGGAAACCCCTAATGAACAAAATCAAATTGAAATTTGAGTCAAATTTGATTGGAAATGCGCTAACAAACTAAATCCATGAGAAATTTTAGTCAATTTTGATTGGAAAACCACCGATGAACAAAATGCAGATGAAATTTTAGCCAATTTTGAATAAAAATGCGCTAATGAACTAAACCTAAGTAGGATTTTAGTCAAATTTGACTGAAAACCAGCTAATGAACCAAATCAAATTTAAATTTCAGTGAAATTTGTTAAATTGGATTGGAAACGCGCCTATGAACTAAACCAATATGAAATTTTAGTCAAATTTGGTTGGAAAAGCACCAATGAACAAAATTCAGATGAAATTTTACTCAAATTTTATTGAAAACGCACAATTTAACAGA
>NW_019231413.1:0-2885 GCF_002742605.1 Olea europaea var. sylvestris
ATGGACTGAAATTTGGCGGGTTGATTGGAAATAAAAATCGCGCCGGGGACAATTTCGTCATTTTTCTCGACTGTGTCGGAGTGCGCTAAAATTTGACAGGTTGATCGGAAACAAAAATCGCGCCGGGGGCAATTTCATCATTTTTCGCGAATGTGTCGGAATGGGCTAAAATTTGACAGGTTGATCGGAAACAGAAAATCGCACCGGGGGCAAATTCGTCATTTTTCGCGACTGTGTCGGAATGGGCTCAAATTTGACAGGTTGATCGGGAACAAAAACCGCGCCGGGTAAATTTCGTCATTTTTCGCAACTGCGTCAAAATTGGCTAAAATTTGACGGGTTGATCGGAAAAAAAATCGCGCCGGGGTCAATTTCGTCATTTTTCGCGACTGTCGGAATGGGCTGAAATTTGACTGGTTGATCGGAACCAAAAAAATCGCGTTGGGGGCAATTTCGTCATTTTTCTCGACTGTGGCGGAATGGGCTAAAATTTGACTGGTTGATCGGAAACAAAAACCGCCCCAGGGGCGATTTCGTCATTTTTCTCGACTGTGTCGGAATTTGCTGAAATTTGGCAGGTTGAACGGATATAAAAATAGCGCCGGGGGCAGTTTAGTCATTTTTCTCGACTATGTCGAAATGGGCAAAAATTTGACGGGTTGATCGGAAATAAAAATCGCGCCGTGGGCAATTTCGTCATTTTTCGCGATTGTGTCGGAATGGGCTCAAATTCGACAAGTTGATCGGGAACAAAAACCGCGCCTGGTGAATTTCGTCATTTTTCGCAACTGCGACGGAATTGGCAAAACTTTGACGGGGTGATCGGAAAAACTAAAATCGCGCCGGGGCAATTTCGTCATTTTTCGCGACTGTCGGAATGGGCTGAAATTAGACTGGTTGAGAGGAAATAAAAATCGCGCCAGGGGCGATTTCGTCATTTTTCACGACTGTTTCGGAATTGGCTGAAATTCGGCAAGCTGAACGGATATAAAAATCGAAACGGGGGCAATTTCGTCATTTTTCTCGACTGTGTCGACATGGGCAAAAATTTGACTGGTTGATCGGAAACAAAAATCGCGCCGTGGGCAATTTCGTCATTTTTCGCGACTGTGTCGTAATGGGCTAAAATTTGACAGGTTGATTGGAAACAAAAAATCGCGCTGGGGGCAATTTCGTCATTTTTCGCGACTGTGTCGGGATGGATTGAAATTTGGCGGTGATTGGAATTAAAAATCGCGCCGGGGACAATTTCGTCATTTTTCACGACTGTGTCGGAGTGGGCTAAAATTTGACTGGTTGATCGGAAACAAAAATCGCGTCGGGGACAATTTCGTCATTTTTTCGCGACTGTGTCGGAATGGGCAAAAATTTGACAGGTTGATCGGAAACAGAAAATCGCGCCGGGGCAATTTCGTCATTTTTCGCGACTGTGTCGGAATGGGCTCAAATTTGACAGGTTGATCGGGAACAAAAACCGCGCCGGGTGAATTTCGTCATTTTTCGCAACTGCGTCGGAATTGGTTAAAATTTGACGGGTTGATCGGAAAAAAAAATCGCGCCGGGGGCAATTTCGTCAATTTTCGCGACTGTCGGAATGGGCTGAAATTTGACTGGTTGATCGGAACCAAAAAAATCGCGCCGGGGCAATTTCGTCATTTTTCGCGACTGCGTCGGAATGGGCTCAAATTTGACAGGTTGATCGGGAACAAAAACCGCGCCGGGTGAATTTCGTCGTTTTTCGCAACTGCGTCTAAATTGGCTAAACCTTGACGGGTTGATCGGAAACAAAAATCTCGTCGGGGCAATTTCGTCATTTTTCGCGACTGTCGGAATGGGCTGAAATTAGACTGGTTGATCGGAAATAAAAAACACGCCAGAGACAATTTCGTCATTTTTTTCGAATGTGTCGTTATGGGCTAAAATTTGACTGGTTGATCGGAAACTAAAATCGTGCCCGATGCAATTTCGTAATTTATCGCGACTGTGTCGGAATGGGCTAAAATTTGACAGGTTGATCGGAAACAAAAAACCGCGCAGGGGCAATTTAGTCATTTTTCGCGACTGTGTCGAAATGGGATAAAATATGACTAGTCGATCGGAAACAAGAAAATCACGTCGGGGGCAATTTCGTCATTTTTCTCGACTGTGTCGGAATGGGCTAAAATATGACAGGTTGATCGGAAACAGAAAATCGCGCCGGGGGCAATTTCGTCATTTTTCGCGACTGTGTCGGAATGGGCTAAAATTTGACTGGTTGATCGGAAACAAAAATCGCGGCGGGGGCAATTTCGTCATTTTTCGCGACTGTGTCGGAATGGGCTAAAATTTGACTGGTTGATCGGAAACAAAAATCGCGGCGGGGGCAATTTCGTCATTTTTCGCGACTGTGTCGGAATGGGCTAAAATTTGACTGGTTGATCGGAAACAAAAATCGCGGCGGGGGCAATTTCGTCATTTTTCGCGACTGTGTCGGAATGGGCTAAAATTTGACTGGTTGATCGGAAACAAAAATCGCGGCGGGGGCAATTTCGTCATTTTTCGCGACTGTGTCGGAATGGGCTAAAATTTGACTGGTTGATCGGAAACAAAAATCGCGGCGGGGGCAATTTCGTCATTTTTCGCGACTGTGTCGGAATGGGCTAATATTTGACAGGTTGGTCGGAAACAGAAAATCGCGCCGGGGGCAATTTCGTCATTTTTCGCGACTGTGTCGGAATGGGCTCAAATTTGACAGGTTGATCGGGAACAAAAACCGCGCCGGGTGAATTTCGTCATTTTTCGCAACTGCGTGGGAATTGGCTTAAATTTTACGGGTTGATCGGAAAAAAAATCGCGCCGGGGGCAATTTCGTCATTTTTCGCGACTGTCGGAATGGGCTGAAATTT
>NW_019231414.1:0-2884 GCF_002742605.1 Olea europaea var. sylvestris
ATGTGACATTACCCTGTTGGACAGTTTAAATTTCAAATAGTTTTTCCATCCAATTGACACTTCACAACAATGCAAGTGTTAAATGTGTATAAAATCAGTGAATAAATAGAAAAGTTCAATCGGTAAGAACCTTGTGACATGTACACTATGGTCTACACTTTGCCAAGTGACGTTACCCTGTTAGACAGTTTAAATTTCAAACGGTTTTCCTATCCAATTGACACTTGACAACAACGCAAGTGTCAAACAATGTATCAAAAATTAATGTACAATTAGCTAAGTTCAATTGGTAAGAATCTTGCTGCATGTACACTTTGGTTTACACTTTCGCACGTGACATTCCCTTGTTCGACAATTTAAATTTCAAACAATTTTCCCAACCAATTGACACTTGACAACAATTCATGTGTCAAACATCGTGTCTAAAATCAGTGCACAAATAGTAAAGTTCAATCAGTAAGGACCTTGTTATATGTACACTATGGTGTACGGTTTAGTTTACACTTTGCCATGTGAGATTACCTTGCTGGACAGTTTAAATTTCAAACAGTTTTCCCATCCAATTGACACTTGACAACAATGCAAATGTCAAACAACATGTCAAAATTTAGTGCACAAATAGCAAAGTTCAATCGGTAAAGACCTTGCTACGTGTAGACTATGGTGTACACTTTAGTTTACACTTGCCACGCGACATTAACCGGTTGGACAGTTTAAATTTCTAACACTTCTCCCATCCAATTGACACTCGACTGCAATGTAAGTTTCAAACAACGTGTCAAAAATCAGTGTACAAATAGTAAAGTTCAATTGGTATGAACCTTGCTACATGTACACTTTGGTTTACACTTTACCATGTGACATTATTCTATTGGACAGTTTAAATTTCAAACAATTTTTCCATCCAATTGACACTTGACAACAGTGCAAGTGTCAAAAAACATGTCAAAAATCAGTATACAAATGGCAAAGTTCAATCGGTAAGGACCTTGCTACATATAGACTATGGTGTACATTTTAGTATAGTCTTCGCCACGTTACTATGACCTATTGGACAGTTTAAATTCCAAACAGTTTTTCCATCCAATTGACACTTGACAACAATGCAAGTGTTAAACAATGTATCGAAAATCAATGTACAATTAGCAAAGTTCAATCGGTAAGAACCTTGCTTCATGTACACTATTGTATACACATTGGTTTACAGTTTGCCATGCGACATACCTTTGTTCAACCGTTTAATTTCAAACAGCTTTTCCATCCAATCGACACTTGACAACAATGCAAATGCTAAACAACGTGTCAAAAATCAGCGTATAAACAGCAAAGTTCTATTGGTAAGGATCTTGCTACATGTACACTATGATGTACACTTTAGTTTAAACTTTACCACGTGGCATTACCTTGTTGGACAGTTTAAATTTCGATCAGTTTTCCCATACAATTGACACTTGACCGTAATGTTAGCGTCAGACACCGTGTCGAAAATCAATGTACAAATAGCAAAGTTTAATCGACAAGGACCATGCTACATGTAGCCTATGGTGTATAGTTTAGTATAGTCTTCACCACGTGAAGATGACCTATTGGAGAGCTTAAATTTCTAATAGTTTTTCCATCCAATTGACACTTGACAACAACGCAAGTGTCAAATAATGTATCAAAAATCAATGTACAATTAGCTAAGTTCAATTGGTTAGAATCTTGCTGTATGTACACTTTGGTTTACACTTTTCCACGTGACATTCCCTTCTTCGACAATTTAAATTTCAAACAGTTTTCCCAACCAATTGACACTTGACAACAATGCATGTGTCAAACAACGTGTCTAAAATCAGTGCACAAATAGTAAAGTTCAATCGGTAAGGACGTTGCTATATATACACTATGGTGTATGCTTTAGTTTACACTTTGCAAAGTGAGATTACCTTGCTGGACAGTTTAAATTTCAAATAGCTTTCCCATCCAATTGACACTTGACAACAATGTAAATGTCAAACAATGTGTCAAAAATTAGTGCACAAATAGCAAAGTTCAATCGGTAAAGACCTTGCTACCTGTAGACTATGGTGTACACTTTAGTTTACACTTTGCCACGCGACATTAACCGGTTGGACAGTTTAAATTTCAAACATTTCTCCCATCCAATTGACACTCGACTGCAATGCAAGTTTCAAACAATGTGTCAAAAATCAATGTACAAATAGTAAAGTTCAATCGGTATGAACCTTGCTACATGTACACTTTGGTTTACACTTTACCACGTGACATTATTCTGTTGGACAGTTTAAATTTTAAGCAATTTTCCCGTCCAATTGACACTTGACAACAATGCAAGTGTCCAAAAACATGTCAAAAATCAGTATATAGATAGCAAAGTTCAATCGGTAAGGACCTTGCTACATATAGAATATGGTGAACATTTTAGTATAGTCTTCGCCACGTGACTATGACCTATTGGACAGTTTAAATTCCAAACAGTTTTTCCATCCAATTGACACTTGACAACAATGCAAGTGTCAAACAACGTATCAAAAATCAATGTACAATTAGCAAAGTTCAATCGGTAAGAACCTTGCTACACGTACACTATGGTATACACATTGGTTTGCAATTTGCCACGCGACATTCCCTTGTTCGACCGTTTAATTTCAAACAATTTTTCCATCCAATTGAAACTTGACAACAATGCAAGTGCCAAACAACGTGTCAAAAATCTGCGTACAAATAGCAAAGTTCTATTGGTAAGGACCTTGCTACATGAACAATATGATGTACACTTTAGTTTAAACTTTACCACATGGAATTACCCTATTGGCACTTGACAGCAATGCCAGCGTCAAACACCGTGTCAAAAATGAGTGTACAAATAGCAAAGTTTAAT
>NW_019231415.1:0-2883 GCF_002742605.1 Olea europaea var. sylvestris
TGAGTTACTCCTCTTAATAATGTTAACATCTTAAGATAAAATCCTCAATCTTAATATGGTATGAGAACCCGGTAAACTCTAACGAGTAATTCAATCTAATTAAAACTCAAAAAAATGAGTACACAAATTTCAATATTAGTTTCCTCAAAAGAGCCACTATCTTGCGGAAGCATGTTAAAGGATATAATCCCACAATGAATAAAAATAAAATTATAGACCAATTTTATAAGAGTTTGAGTTACTTTTCTTAACTAAGTTGACCTTTTAAAATAGAATCTCAATTCTTAACATGGTATCAGAGTTCATTAAACTCTAATGAGCAACTCAATTCGATAAAGACTTGAAAAATGAACACGCGGATTTCAAGATTGGTTTGTTCAAAACTACCATCTCGGAGAGTATGTTAAGGGATATAATCTCATATCGAATTAAGATTAAATATAGACCAATTTATAAGAATTTGGGTTACTCCTTTTAATAAAGTTGATCTTTTAAGATGAAACCTCAAATTTTAACATTTCGCATGCTAGACAACCTTAATTTCTCTGGGAAAGAATTATCTAGGCTTTGTGTCATTTTCCTATTCTGGAATGGTGATAATGAGAAAAACGTCTTGGAGCTAAAAAACTTGAATGAGGTGTTGCGGCCAAAGAAAGATTATAATTTCAAATTTCTATATAGTTAGAATAAAATGTGCTTCGAAATTCTCCATTTAGTGACTATTTAGTCAAGCTTCAACAACAAAACTAGTCTTTCTTTATAGTGCTATAAATGACAGCGGTATTTTTCCAGTGTCATCTTACATTTCATTAAATCTAGAATGACTCAACATAACAAGGGGAATGAACTGAAAGAAATTGATAAAAAGTTGTTTCAAACTTGCATTGAGATAATAACTTGAAGAAAAAAAATCCTTGATTCTTTCAAAGGAAGATTTAGATCAAAAATTGAAGAAAAAATATGTCAACAATTTAAGTTGAGTATGACGGCCTCAAATAACTTCATGTTCCTACCTTCCACGTAGCCCAGAAGTTAAAGGCAAATTGATGCTAGAAAGCATTAAATCTGGTCGAAATATGGAGTTAGCACTCGTTTTGCAAATTTCAATTCTCTCTATTAGATTTTGTGTCCCAAATTAGGGTGGAATTTTTGAAAAATAGTTTACTTATTTTCACGTGATTTTATTGAAAATATTGTTTCCTTATTTTCACGTAAATTTATTGGAAAAATATTATTTCCTTAATTCCATATTATATTTTATATTATTTTCATCTTTATGATACTTTTAGGGTTTGGTATGTCCCTATAAATATGTGGCTCTTCATTCAGTTTAGGTGAAGCTTTATTGTTGAATTCTTGTATTCTCACGATATATTGTCTTTAATAAAACATCGATTCTCTGTTAATCTCTCTTCAATTTATTTACTTTGATCTTGTTTCTATTGTTGTAATCTTGCAACACTTTCAAGATCAAAAAGTAGTATCAGAGCAATTATGGTGACTTGCTTGTTCTCAACAAGTGGTATCACAGTTAGGCTGCAGATTCTTCATGATTTGACTAAGATTTTTCAGAGATGACTACATTGAAATATAATATTTCGTTGTTGGATCGTAATACGAGATTTTTGCTGTGGCAAGTAAGGGTGGGGGCTGTGTTTGCGCAGATGGATTTAGAAGATGCTTTGCTAGATTTTGATAAGATGCTAGCAAATTGGACAACGGAGGAAAAGTAACGAAATGATAGAAAGGCTCTTTCGCAAATACATATTCACCTCTCCAACAACATTCTTCAGAAAGTATTGAAAGAAAAAATAGCTGCTACTTTGTGGTTGAAATTGGAGCAGTTGTGTATGACCAAAAGTCTCTGACGAACAAACTACATCTAAAGCAGAGACTGTATTCCTATCGCATGGTAGAAGGAGGATCCTTGGAAGACCACTTGGTTGTGTTTAAGAAAATTATCGCTATTCTAGAAACCTTAGAGGTCAAGTATGATGAAAATGATCTTGCCTTGAGCATGTTGTGCTCGCTGTCCACTTCGTATTCGTCATATTGGGAAATGATTTTGTACAATCGTGATGCACTCACCATCGATGAAGTGTACGATGCTTTATTCTCAAAGGAAAAGATGAAGCATCTAGTTGGAGCTACATCTAGGAATGAGGAAGCTCTGGTATCTCATAATAATCGACGGAAGGATAGATCGAGGGTGAACTTCAGCAATTTGTATTGCTTCTACTGCAGAAAGAAATGACACATTAAGAAGAATTGTGATAAGTTGCAGGCTAAAGGTAACTTAACTACAAATCATGAGAGGCAATCAGGTAATTCGAACAAGACCAATATTGTCGAAGACTTTTTGGATGGCGGAGATGTGGTGTTGATCGTATCTGACATGGAGTCTATGCCTGACGAAGAGTGGATTCTAGATTCAGCATGCATATTCCATATGTGCCCCAATCAGGACTTGTTTGAGGCTGTTAAGTAAAGTGGAGTTATCATGAGAAACAGCCAATCTTCTCGAGTTACTGGAATCGTTCAAGTTCGATTGAGGTTACAGGATGAGACAGTCAAAATTCTTGGCCAAGTTGAACATGTTCCAAACTTGAAAAAGAATCTCATCTCGCTGAGTATCCTAGATTCAAAGGGGTATAATCTTTAATGGAGGTGGAGTCTTGAAGGTTCGAAGGGATGTCCGGACTGTACTAGAGGGATGAAAGAAGTCTCAATTGTATATCTTGCAAGGACACATAGAACCAGCTAGGAAACATTTGGACAAGTATGATATCGTGGTGGAAACTCAATTTGGTACAGTACCTTTTGTGACATACTCTGGGTCGGTTCAGAACACTGCTCGGAGGAATGTTGGTAATTTTTTTTGCC
>NW_019231416.1:0-2883 GCF_002742605.1 Olea europaea var. sylvestris
TTTTTCGCGAGAGGGAAGGTTTGTAAGTGTTACCACCTTTGAATGATGACTTATGGTAATCTTTCTTCTCTCCCCCGCCTTTAACCGAGTTACTCTTAAAGCTTTTAGAAGATTTCGATGAATCCGTGCTCCTTTGGAACTCGGTTAAAGATTCAGCCACCACAATAGCCTCGTCTACTGTCTTCACTCCCCGACGTTGAAGTTCTTACTTTGCCCAATTTTGCAATCCGTCGGTAAAATGAAACAATAGATCTTCATCTGACATGCTCGGGATTTGAAGCACAAGGGTAGTAAACTCTTTGACATAATCGCGAATAGTGCCCTTATGTTTCAACTCCCTAAGCTTTTTCCGGGCCTCATATACTACATTTTCAGGATAAAATTGGCGTTTCAATTCTTTCTTGAAATCGTCCCAACTATCTATCCTACAAGCACCCTTTTCTATGTCGGCGTGCTTACATCGCCACCATAGAGCCGCGGTGTCGGTAAGATACATAGTCGAAGTACGTACCTTAGTAGCTTCATCCAAAATGTTCACGCTCTCAAAATATATTTCCAATCGCCATAGGAAATCATCTAGCTCTTTTGCATCTCGCTTTCCATCGAACTCCCTAGGCTTTGGATAGTCGATCCTTGGAGCCGCTAGCATCGTGCTAGTACCCGCACTAGTTGACGCCTTCTTACAAGCGTCTAGGCCACTTTGCATATCCGCGCAAAGCTTGTTTACTTGGTCTTGGATCGCTTTGACAGCATCCATGACCTTAACCTCCAACCTCGTATATTCTTCCCTTAAAGGGATCATCAAGCTGTTCCAAGGTGTGAGCTTCAAGGGTTGAGAGTGAATTCTCCACTACTTCAATGCGTTCCCCCATATTGAGAAATACCTCCTCAAGAGATCCACCGGTAGGGGCTGGTGGTCGGCTCTTGCTTCGAGTGTGTCGAGTTTTCTTACTCGTGGTTTGGGGTTCGACCTCTCGACCCCGCTCGTCATGTTCTACTTCCAAAATGCCGGATCCCACAACATCTTTTTCCGCCATGCCAACGATAGTAAGTGAGCAAACCTAGGCTCTGATACCAACTGTCACGGACTTGCTAATTTCCTTCAAGAACCGTGCGGCCTTAGTGTCTTCAACTTCCGCCCCCGCGGTTATTACACTAAGTCAGCCTCCCGATTGGCGTTGATGTCTTAGAAAGGGACTAAGTAGAATACTTTAAGAAAGGGACAATGAAGGAACACAAGGATTTACAAAGAAGGATTTGTATTGAATAAGGAATACTCTTTACGACTTCACTCTCTTGATCCTTCAAATGAATCCTACCAAGCTATTTATAGTGGTAGCCTCCTCAAATGGATGGCTAGGATCTTTTCTATCCAACGGTCTAAATTACATCTCTAGAATTATCTATACAAATATCTACATCAAAATATCTATGGACTAAACTAGGATGATCTAGATTAATCCACCAAGTGAGGGGCTTGTAGTTTCTAGAATGTCCCACCATATTCTAGCAATCTTCATGCACTTGTGGGAGTCTAGAATATTCCGGTTAGCCCCAACTCGTCAACATTTTAAATTTCTCGATCTTCCTGTGCCAAGATCGAGCGAGTCGTGACACTGTGGATGCTTAACTTAGATTGAAGTATGCAAATTAACAACGCACACCAAAAATGAAACTACAAAGAAAAAATAAATGTACGCATGTTTCAAACAACCATGAATTATCGGCATAACAATAGAAATATGGCAAGATCAAATACACCATAGAGATTTACAACATTTACCTGCTTCCCAAAACTACATCACCAAAAAAAAAAAAGGAAAGGAAAGGAAAATTAAAGAAAAAGAGTGACGTCGAAGGTGTGAAGACTGCCGGCGCCGAGCGACTGTCGGAGTTTAGTGCTTTAGGATAACGATTGTAATTTAATTTGGGAAAACCAAATGGAAAGAGAGAGAGAGAGAGAGAGAGAACATTGAAGTGGAAGGAAGAATAATGGAAGAGAGAGAGAGAGAGAGAGATTTTGGATTTCAATTTTCAACTATTTTTTTTTTAAGAATCAGTGATGCCACGTCATTTTGTAACCCACTTTTGTCAACGGACTTGGGTCATCTAGCACGATTGTTAAAAACAAGGGCAAAAAAAGGCTTACGTGGCAAAACTAAACAAAAAGTCTTTGTTCAAAAAAACGTGAAATAACCCACAAATGTAAGGGCAAAACAAAGCGCCAAACATGAAACACACAAAATCCCTTTCTCTGCATACAATAAAGCCATTTCTCCCTATTGATCGAAGAAATCCTCACCGTCACCATCTCCAGCCGAACTTCAATCGAAGGTGACGCCACTGCTTCGGCCGCACTTGAATTAGTCTAAGGTTTTGCCTCTGCTTCTGGTGCACTTGTAGGCTTCGTTTCACTGTTTCTCGCGTCACCATCTCCGGCTGGCCGCTAAATCAACACTCCTATTGTCGCCATCTCCTGTCCATTTTAACCAGATTGGGTAATTATACTCCTATATCCCCTTCACTATCAACCCGAGTTTGTGCTGGAAACACAAAGTTTTTGATGCATGATGGGGAAGATGGGTTGTGTTTTGGAGAAGCCTGCTCAAGGTGGCAAGAATTCTACACATAGAGAATATATTTCTGCTGAGGAAACCAACCTTGAAAAATTAATATTCGAAGGGATGATGGAGATGCATGGATTATATTTCACATTGCAATTTTAAGTCCAAAACAGTGGCATTGGGGAATTTTCACAAATTTATTTCATCTGATAATTGAATAACATAGTCAGGATATTGTTCATAGCAAACCAACGGATTTCAATATTCTCAGCATGAGAGTATGTGAAAAATGATAAGTGGGTTTTTACACACTTATTTA
>NW_019231417.1:0-2883 GCF_002742605.1 Olea europaea var. sylvestris
TTCCTTCGTTTGGGCCTCCGAATAATTAATTTCCTTATTAATTATGTCAGGTTGAAGAAGTGTTGGATTGAAAATTAACAAAGAAAAACCTCACCAGGGGCAATTTTGTCATTTTTCACGACGGTGTCGGAATGGGCCGAAATTTGGCAGGTTGATTGGATACGTCCCATGAAATTGGACCTGGGCCACAGACCCGGGGTCACGGTACTTTAGGCAAATTCCTTCATTTGGGCCTCCGAATAATTAATTTCCTTATTAATTATGTCATGTTGAAGAAGTGTTGGACGGAAAATTCACAAAGCAAAATCGCACCAGGGGCCATTTTTTAATTTTTCGAGACGATGTCGGAATGGGCCGAAATTTGGCAGGTTGATTGGAAATGGCCCCGAAATTGGACTCGGGGCACAAACCCGGGATCACGGGATATTAGCCAAATTCCTTCGTTTGGGCCTCCGAATAATTAATTTCCTTATTAATCATGTTAGGTTGAAGAACTGCTGGACAGAAAATTAAAAAAGAAAAATTGCACCGGGGGCAATTTTGTCATTTTTCGCGACAGTGTTAGCATGGGCCGAAATTTGGTTAGTTAATTGGAAACGGCCCCGAAATTGGACTCGGGGCACAGACCCAGGATCACGAGATTTTAGCCAAATTCCTTCATTTGGGCCTCTGAATAATTAATTTCCTTATTAATTATGTCAGGTTGAAGAAGTGTTGGACGCATAATTAACAAAACAAAATCGCATCGGGTGCAATTTTGCCATTTTTCTCGACGGTGTCGAAATGGGCCGAAATTTGGCAGGTTGATCGGAAACGGCCCGCGAAATTGGACTCAGGGCACAAACCTGAGATCACGGGATTTTTACCAAATTCCTTAGTTTGAGCCTATGAATATTTAATTTCCTTATTAGTTAAGTCAGGTTGAAGAAGTGCTGAACAGAAATTAACAAAGAAAAACCGCATCGAGGGCAATTTTGTCATTTTTCAGGACCGTTTCGGAATGGGCCGAAATTTGGCAAGTTGATTGGACACGTCCCGCGAAATTGGACTCTGGGTATAAACCCGAGATCACGGGATTTTAGCCAAATTCCTTCGTTTGGGACTCCGAAAAATTAATTTCCTTATTAATTACGTCAGGTTGAAGAAGTGTTGGACAAAAAATTAACAATAAAAGATCGCACCAGGGGCAACTTCGTCATTTTTAGCGACAATGTCGGATTGGGCCGAAATTCGACAGGCTGATTGGAAACGGCCCATGAAATTGGACTCGGGGCACAGACCCGGGATCACGGGATTTTAGCCAAATTCCTTCGTTTAGGCTTGCGAATAGTAAATTTTTGTATTAATTATGTCAGGTTGAAGAAGTGTTGGATAGAAAATTAACAAAGAAAAATCGCACTAGGGGCAATTTTGTCATTTTTCACGACGGTGTCGGAATGGGCCGAAATTTGGTAGGTTGTTGGAAATGGCCCGCGAAAATGTACTAGGGGCACAGACTCGGGATCATGGGAGTTTAGCCAAATTCCTTTGTTTGGGCATCCTAATAATTAAATTCCTTATTAATTATGTTAGGCTGAAGAAGTGTTGGATCGAAAATTAACAAAGAAAAACAGCACCAGGGGCAATTTCACCTTTCGACGCGACGGTTTTGGAATGGGCCGGAATTTGGCAGGTTGATTGGAATGGCCTCGAAATTGGACTAGGGGCACAGACCCGGGATCACGTGATATTAGCCAAATTCCTTCGTTTGGGACTCCGAATAATTAATTTCCTTATTAATTATATCAGGTTGAAGAAGTGCTTGACCGAAACGTAACAAAGAAAAACCGTACCAGGGGCAATTTTCTCATTTAGCGCGACGATGTCGGAATGAGCCAAAATTTGGCACGTTGATTGGAAACGGCCTGCGAAACTGTACTAGGGGCACAGACCCGAAATCATGGGATTTTAGCCAAATTCCTTCGTTTGGGCATCCTAATAATTAATTTCCTTATTAATTATGTCAGGTTGAAGAAGTGTTGGACCGAAAATTAACAAAGAAAAACCGCACCAGGGGCAATTTCGTCTTTTGAGGCAAATATTTCGGAATGGACCGAAATTTGGTAGGTTGATTGGAAACGGCCTCGAAATTGGACTCGGGGCACAGACTCGGGATCATGTGATATTAGCCAAATTCCTTCGTTTGGGCCTCCGAATAATTAATTTCCTTATTAATTATGTCAGGTTGAAGAAGTGCCGGACAGAAAATTAACAAAGAAAAACCGCACCGGGGCAATTTTGTTATTTTTCAGCGACGGTGTCAGAATAAGCCGAAATTTAGCAGGTTGATTGGACACATCCCGTGAAATTGGACTCGGGGCACAAACCCGATACCACAGGATTTTTGCCAAATTCCTTCGTTTGGGCCCCCAAAAAATTAATTTTCTTATTAATTACGTCAGGTTGAATAAGTGTTGGACAGAAAATTAACAAAGAAAAATCGCGCCAGGGGTAATTTTGTCATTTTTAGCGACAATGTCCGATCGGGCCGAAATTTGGCAAGTTGATTGGAAACGGCCCGTGAAATTGGTCTCAGGGCACAAACCCAGGATCACGGAATATTAGCCAAATTCCATCATTTGGGCCTCCGAATAATTAATTTCCTTATTAATTATGTCAGGTTGAAAAAGTATTGGACAGAAAATTAACAAAGCAAAACCTCACCAAGGGCAATTTTGTCATTTTTTGCGACAGTGTCGGAATGGCCCGAAATTTGGCCGGTTGATTGGAAACGGCCCGCGAAATTGGACTCGGGGCACAGACTCGGGATCACGGGATTTTAGCCAAATTCCGTCGTTTAGGCCTCCAAATAATTAATTTCCTTATTAATTATGTCTGGTTGAA
>NW_019231418.1:0-2883 GCF_002742605.1 Olea europaea var. sylvestris
GCAACTTTCTCTCATACAAAGTGATAATTAAAATGTGTTAGATACCTGCATGTTGTTGGGAATCTACTTATACATGCACAGCGAAAAATTAAAATTATTTCGATTCATACCGAGTATCCCTTTGTGTTTAGATAGATATTGTGATAAGGATTGTACATTTGAAGAATTCTGCAATCTTTTTTGCTTTTCTTTTCGTTCCATAAACCTTGATTTGCCACCCACAGCTGTCCAATTGTTTGCAGCTTCTAGGGCTTTTCCTCTTGTGCCAGCAAAAATTATGAAAAACATATGGATCTCAGACCCTAGCCATGTATTTATATAAACCCAAACAGGCTCAATCCGGTCCGGTCCAATATTTAATTAATCCATTTAATTAAACCCGATCCGTGAATTAATTAATCAAATTAATTAATTCGAAAATATAAATAACAAATCCAATTAATTAATTTATCCAACGATTGTTAAATTAACTAATTAACAATTTGCAATCTTTCAATTCTCTTTTGTGTGCGACTCATTAGGTTCCTGAACACGATGCCTAACGACGTGAAATATTATTTTGATCTAATCAAAATTGATAAATTAAAACACCATTTTAATTTATCGTCAATTCACACTCGCCGTCCCTGATTGACATCTAGCAATGTGTCAGAGCAATACATGTGACGGGAAATGTCATGTGGTGTGATAAAATCAAACTCGTTCGTTTACAGTGAAACTATAATCCATTCGTCAATATGATCTGATCAATTACGAGATATGAAATTGTCTCAATCCCGAATATTGATCATATCTTTCACTTCACAATTAAGTTAATATAAGTCGAAAACTCCTTTTCGATTTATGAGTACACCTTGGTCAAGGATTTCGTTATCAATTTAATTGAATGAAACGCAGATCATAATCTCCTATTATCTAAGAGTGGCGAATCATTTATTGATCAATCACAACCTTCATACGATTCTTGACGTACATGAACGATATTGTATTAGCGGCCCTTTGCAGAGCAACATCTAATACTGCCAAAGTATTATTGTCCTCATATAAGGTACCATGACGACCTCAAGTCAAAGGACCAATTTCACTACCGAACATTAGAGATTAACCATTGACACTCAGATAGTTACCTATGTGGAATCTCTCGGCGGGTCTCCAATGTTTTGTTCTATAGCAAAATATCCACGTGTTCATTTTAAGTGTCACCACACTTTAGTCTGTGAGATCAACTACTTACTTCACAAGTAAGAAATGCCATACGTGATGGTCTATCCATAATAAAGATATCCGTATCTCGTTATTACTTACGACCACAGACGATTTAAGATTCAATCAGATGTAATTTGTATCTTACAATCACAACTCCTTGTGATTAACAAATTAGGAAGATTTGAATCTACGGACTCTATTATTTATTTAATTGTCTGTTAATTAAATAGACAATCTGCCATTAAATCGCATTAATTATATATCAAAAGTATCTATGTCTAAAGTTGATTGGACTTAGGGCATAATACTTACAAACTCCCACTTGCACTAGATCCGATCACTTATATATCCAATATCATAAGTCTACATGGTGATCATGTTTATGCTACGACAACTCTTTGTCAGTGAATCTGCAATATTGTTAAATGTGGGAATTTGTTCTTTTCATTACGTCCTTTCTATGTATTATCTCTCTGATGAGATTATACTGCCTTAATACATGTTTGGATCATTGATGAGACCTTAGGTTCTTCGCTTTCGCAATGGCTCTATTGTTATCACAATACAATGACATGTGATCAACAATATTAGGAACAACTCCAAGTTCATTTATGAACATCATGATCTAGATTGCAACTCTTTGCTACTTCTGAAGTAATCATGTATTAGGTTTCTATTATTAAATCAACGGTTGCTTCACGTTTGGAACTTTTCCAACATACCGCTTAAGAGTAAACCAATTTCTCCATATGAATCTTCTCAAGATTTCATCTATTTAAATTGGGATGAGTTAGGCAATTTTCTAGATCTATCTCTATAGATCAAGTTGCTTCTCCCATATCGTTCATGAATGAATCATTTAACAATCATTATTTCAACGATTGAAATATAGGGATGTCGTTTCTATAATATTAGGAATACAACAATGCTCCCATTATTTTCTTGTAAACACACAATTCGTTTTCAAATTTGATAAAATCAAACACTTTGACTTTTTCATCAAATCTAAGATTTCAACCTCAAGAGACTTCTCTTAATATATAGTCATGGTATACAACTATTGCAAGCAAAACCCGAATGGACTTCAGCAAGGCTACAGGAGAAAGGTTTCACCAAGGTCAACACTTAACCTTTGCTTCTAGCCTTTCTTTGTATACATATGGATATTCCCATCCATATCGACATTTTCCTTGTAAACTATTTACAAAAACTTATGGATTTTATTCCGTCAAGAGGCTTGACCAATGTCCAAACCTTGTTCACATACGTCGAGTTCATCTCGAGTTTTATGGCCTCTTGTTGTCTCTTTTAAGTCAACACTTGACTTTATTTTGTTGGTGCAACTAGCAGGTTCATTATCCTGGATCAGTAATACCTGATTAGTGATCATGGATTCGCACATTCTTGAAGGTCGAATGATCCTACTAGATTCACATAGAGTTGACATATCCTCAGGAGTCTTTACTTCCTGATCAAGAGTATGTCTCATATTAGATATGGGATCAAACTCGGATTTATCTAATTGGTTAACTATATCTGTGGACTCTTGAACTCTTTCAAGTTATATTTTCCTCTAACTGTTCTTCCCTAGAGTAAACATTTTCTCTAAGAAGACGATATATCGTAAAACGAAGACTTTCTTCATGATAATAGAATTTATATTCAAATGTCTGCTTT
>NW_019231419.1:0-2883 GCF_002742605.1 Olea europaea var. sylvestris
ATTTTTGTTACAATTATCCAAAATGTGAATCACAATATGGTGCTAAACTAATCACAACTTGGCCTCCTATCGATTAACTCCTATGTTTGGCTCATGTTTGTAAATTGTTTATAAATAATCAAGACTTGTAGTTAATAATATGATGATGTTGGAGATTACTACACCACATCTCAAGTTACACTAGAAGAGAAGTATGTCTGAACAGTTTAAAAAGCATATCGATGTTTCTAGCACCGGGTCATTCTTCATTATATTATATCGTTCTAGTTCCGAGGCAGTCACATCAAAGTGTCGCGTACTACACCACGTCTCAAGTTAAAAGTGTCGCATGATACCACATCTAATTGAGTATGGCAAGCAAATTTCATATTTTTTAAGTAACCTGCATAAAGGAGAAGAAAATTCAAAATTATGATTTATCCGTGTCAGAAATACAGGGGACCGATAATCTTCTTTGAGGCTCAATTAGTGGTCACAGCAAGAGTTCAAAATCACCCCCAGTTCACAGATGATCAACCTCTATAAAGTTAGAATTCTTTGCCCTGCATAGATAAGACCTTGCCAGCCATGAAGTTCTTTTCCAAAAAGAGCGGAAGATTGATTATGTTTCTGGCTGCGGTATTCTCTTAAGTAGCTTGTACAAGCCAAACACATTTTTCTGCTGCCACAGATATGGGATGAAGAATGACCGGTACTTAGAAGGTGACAATTCGCGATCTAGATATGGTAATGCTGCAACCACCTATTGAAGAAAAGGTTGAATGAATACACACACCACAATAGATATAGATATACACATAAAGGGGAAGGGGGGAGAGAGAGAATCTTTACCTCCCACGTATTCAAGTCACTCCCTCGAGGAAGGTAAGGTCTTTGGAGGTGCAACTTTACAAGGAAGGTGCATTTTTCAAGATCTTGGAGCTGCAATGTCATTGGCACAAAAGAAAGGAGGAAAAAAATTCCAAGTCATTGCTACAAGTAAAAGGAAGAATGAAATTGATTCACTTGCTTGAAGTTAAATTATAATGAAGAGAAAAGGAATTAACTAGTGAGAAAGTGTGCAGAAATTAATTACATATTGTTGATCTGATGCCTTGTTTTTGTTGTTGAAATAAGATGGTGCTGCAGACGTTCCACCCAGTGTCGAGTTAAAGGGAAAAGGGAGAAGACCTCTGAATCCATCATCTATCCACCGAACCTCGCTCACATAATCGGGAACAAAAAAAGATGATGGAAAACGGTGCCACTCACTTCCAATGCAAAGGGTCGAACCTATATTACATGTAACCATAATAGTAATAAGAAATGCAATTGAACTAATAAGACGAGAAACATGTTCAACAAGCAGAATGTGCTTGAAAATCATGAAAGCAAGCATGTGCTCAAAACAACCAAATTCAGTCCATCATTATCTTATTAGAACAATTTTGAAAGTGTCCTGCTAATGGCAATAGAATTGTTAACAGTGCAGTAATTATCATTCTCTAAATAGCATAATTTGGCAAATTTCCTGCTAATTGCATTACTTGTTAACATTGTAAGAGGAAAAAAAGGATGGTTGCTCATAAAACAGGGTAGTATTACCATTCGACTCGAGTAAAAAGTGAAGAAAACAAGTGACATAGGCAAAGATTTTAATACTTTCTTATTCATATGATACCCAAAAACGTTAAAGTCCTTGTTTGTTAGTCGAAATCTAATATGCACAGGGCATGGAAAATTCAGAAATACTAGAATGTTGGCTTGTAGAAAAAAGTACTTTAAGACAAAGAGCACATGACCCACAAGGGCCACAACATGTAAGTTATGACTACAGACTAGTCCATGCTATTCCAGCATCAATGAAGTGCAAACACTGATTCTTACCTGTCCCTGCATCATCGTGGAGCTCCAAATGCTTGTATATTTCTAAAGGAGCAGAATAACCATTAGTCAAGGAAAAAGTCCTGGCATGGGAAGCGCACAGAATGAGTCCAAGTATCAGAGGTCTTAAACCTTTTGCTATCTGTACACACAAATCAAAAGTAAGTTCTAAGTGGCAGTGATCATCAATCAACACGACTTTGCTACAGGAATTAGGAATTTTACCACCACCAGCAGAGAATTATCATTGGGATTATACTTATCACGAAACAAGTCTGGAAAGCTCTCGATGACAGCTGAAGCAGCAACACAAATAAGTGGATATATTGGATAGAGAAATCTGCAAAAAGACAGGAAAATAACTAGAATCATCACTTAATTTTTCATTCATATCCATTTTACAATCTCGAGTTAAGTAAGGTTATACATAAACTATTGATTTCTAAAACCAAGACCAGGTGATATGTGGGAAAGACTAATCACGAGCTGGCAGATGCACACTAGCAATGCTAATGCAAAAGCACTCCGATATTATTTTTGGAGGACTCCAAGCAGTTCCATAACAGGAACTGGTGCATCAAATGTGTGTACAGATAATAGAGAACTTCACTAAGGGCATTGGAATACCCCGTCTGAACTCTTCCGTGTAAAAAATAAAAAATAAAAAATGGGGAAGAAGGTATAATAGCATGTTAATCCATCTGTTCCAACATGTTAATCTATCTGTTCACATGCATACATACAAGTATCTTCAGAGTGGAAGAAATGACTAGAGACGAAAACAGTTTGGCGTTATACATAATTAACTAACAATTATAGAAATGATATGAACCAGCAATCAAAAGTAAAGATGTTAATTGTCATTTGTCATTGCTGTCCCTTGAGACAAAAAAATAATGGCAATGATTCATATTTAACTGACACTCTAGGAATAGTACAAACCAGTCATAACCAATTAAGATGTTATTAAAATAAAAAATAATAATAATAATAAATAAATAAATAAATAAAATATATATA
>NW_019231420.1:0-4646 GCF_002742605.1 Olea europaea var. sylvestris
TCTGCCATTTAATTGCATTAATTATATATAAAAGTATTTATGTCCAAAGTTGATTGGACCTAGGGCATAATACTTACAAAACTCAGTTAGGCACACAATTATCGATGCATGTGTGGCCACGGCTACTTTTTGACGATTGTCCAAACCATGACAAACCGGACCCACGGCTAATTATATATTGACTACAGGGGCATAATTATATATTGACTATATTTCAAATAAGTAAATTTACATGACGAACCGGACCCACGGCTAAACTTTGACAATTTTCCAACCAATTCTCCAAACCATGAAACTTCTTGGTAGTTGCTTAGCACAAGTAGAGGAATTGAGCCTATATAAATGACTTAATTTTCGAGAAGTAAAAGACAGACTATATACCATTGTAGCAGTGGAATCGTTATGAGGATAATCAAGTGGTGTTTGAAGAAGCTCAGTTACTACGTTGTTTTCTCGAAGGAAGCATTGTTTATATTTGGTAAACTGAGAATAATTATGCTGATTTTGATTATTTCCTAACTTCTAACACTTGGCTTAAATGTCTACAGGCCTCATTTATGTCCACAGTTTCGTAGAGAAGGCACTGGTAGATATACTGATCACTCATCTCCCAGGTGTATGGGACATACCAACATCGGTTAAAGCTGTCAATTTACAAGAAGGAACCGCGGCAGTTCTGCAAATTTTATTTGCTTTTGCATCGGATGTCTATCTGGGCCGCGTCAAAATGGTGGTTTACTCCACCATATCTTACATCATTGTGAGTTTTGTAATGAGAGATTATCGTTAAACCCACCACCTTTTTTACTCTCAAATGTCTTATTCAAAGATTTTCTAAATCAATCAACTGCAGGGATTGCTGCTCATCTGGAATGCGGCCAGGCACGGAAGTAGAGATATTCGAACGTTCTACTTGGCACTGGTGCTAATAAATCTGGCAAAAGCTGCAAAAGGGGTATCCTTGAAAGCGTTTCTTGATGATCAATTCTTGGCGAAGGATATCGCAACCACAGAAGAGGATAAAGAACGACAACATAGCCGTAGCAATGCCTGGTGGCGCTCTGCATCCATCTTGGGTGCTATTGCTGCTGCTTTTTTCCCGAGTTCATTGACGATGCTTTCTGTGATCTCAGCAATTTCAATGATGGTTGCATACTCGTGGTTCTGGTTAGGTGCAAAATTTTACGAATGCAGTCCACCAACAGGCAGCGCCATCTCTGATGTTCTATTTGTTATCAAAACAGCAATACTAAAAAGAAATCTTCTATATGCAACTACTCCGGAGCAGCTCTTCCAAAATTATAAAGGTGTTACACATATTGAGCGTAGCATTTCATGGTTGAGGTATGTCTCTTCACTCAGTTTCTGACTTTACGAGATTACTGATTTTATTTACTGAAACTGCACTGCATTTTGTATGTTAAACGACAGGTGGTTAGACAAAGCTCCCATTGTGATTGAAGAGGAAAATAGGCCAGACAAGAATTGCACAGTTGCACAAGTGAAGGAAGTGAAATTTTTATTAGGGATGGTTCCTATGTGGACAACTTTCCTTACATACAGTCTGGTTTATGCGACAGGAAGCACCTTCTTTTTCCAACAAGCTCGCAACCTAAATAAAAATTTCCCTATTACTTTTTTCAATATATTAGTAACAGTCACAAGCATTGCAATTGAATATCTATGCGACATTTTAATTCGAAAAATTGGTAGTGAAATGGACAAACAACTCATAATGCAGGTGAGAATCGGTATTGGAATGGCATTTTCTGTCATTTGTTGCATATTTGCTTGGAAAAATGCAGTTCACTGGCTGTATTTGGTCAAGATATACAGTGAGCCAAGTATACATATGGATATTTTTAGCCTAACTCCACAATTTATCTTCTTGGGAGTTATGGAAGGACTTTCGGTAGGTGGGCTTCAAAATTTCTTTTGTTCTCAGGTTTCTAAATCTCTAAGGAACTACAAAACACCATTTGGAGAATGTGTGATAGGCATCGGAAAGTTTCTGAGTATACTTTTTATCCTCATTTTCAGTAGATGGTTTGGGCATGATATAGATTCAAGCCGTTTGGACAAGTATTATGCGATGCTGACACTTCTAAGTTTTGTTAACTTACTTATCTACTGGTTGGTTGCGTATTGGTACGGAGATGATCAATTTTCACCCGAACCACTCATAGAAGGTGCACAAGATAGTATTGGATCAGACGCCCAATAATCCTCCACATTTTAGTGTTTCCAAAAGGGGAACACAGTCCTTCCCCTGTCCTGCTCGGAACAGGCTGGATGGTGCACACGAGCAGGAGAACAAACAACTACGCCACATAAAAACTATTTGATTGTGAACCAGCTCCCTCGATTCAGAGAGGGGACCTATCTTGATATTTTTTGAAATTGGTCAATGATAATTCTCCAATGAACTGACCATGAAAAGGTATGAGAATGGCCGGATGACTCAATCCCCACAGACCCTATTTTGTTTACTACAGTGTCGTGATTACTTATTTCTTTCCCTTTGTATTGCTTTTGTTGGGCTGTGATGCCATTTGATCCAGTCCAACTGTTAGGCAATGATGAAAAGGCCCAAATTGGATTTATTACTTGGTCCATTAAATATATACCTAGAAGGCCCACTTAACCGAGCCCAATATTCAGCCCACACCATTAGTCGCTCTTGGACCGTTGGATTGACCCGCTGATCAACGGTTGATGATACTTACTATAAATAATATCCTTACTCCCTTGTTTGGCTGGTGGATCGTCATTTTCTGTTTTTCTCTTTCTCTCTGCCGTGTGGAACCTTCGAGTCCTCTCGTCTGTGTGACCCTTCCTTCTTCTCTTTGTGAGATTTCTGGTTGATTATCTTTGTGATAATCGTGTTCTTGTGTGATTCTCCTTTGTGTGAGTGATCGACCGAAGGTAGGCAGTTTGATTTCTTGAGTCCAATGAAGTGACCTTGGTGTGTTTGGGTTGTGAGGGTTCGGTTTGAGTCTCGGTGCCTCTGTGATGGTTTATGGGTGTGGTCTGAGCCTTCGATTGGAAGATCTAAGCCTTGATGTTGTGATTTAGGGTTTATGATGTAATTTTCGATCCTATGATTTCATCTATGTTTCTTTTGGATTCAGTGTATAATAGCTTTGTATCTGAAATTGTCTACTCAGACTTTTCATCTATATGAGTGTGAAATGCAATGTTGATTTCAACTTTGTTCCCATTGCCTTATGAAAACTTTTCTAAGAGTTCGATGTAAACCTTGGATTTCTATTTAAGGTAATCGGAACAAAAACGACATGCAATCTCACAATCACACTGACATACAGCTATGGAAAACTTATCCATAAAAAATGTCATTAGGACGGCAAGAAATGAGCTCATTTAGAGAGTCGGTAAAGTCCATCTTTACATGTGAGGAAGATATTTAGGAATATGCAAATTTGAGGACGAAATTTTATGTGAGGAAGATATATAGGAATATGCAAATTTGAGGACGAAATTTATTTCGTTGAGTTAGATTTCATGATTATTCATTTAGGACCTTTCTAAAAAGATTGGAAAATTTTCTTCAATTGATGTCCAACGAGATGATCCGGGACCACGTCATACTACAAATAATCAATAGTTCAAGGAATTTTTTAGAAACCCTGAATTCTAAATGATTTTCATATATTCATCCGAAGGTCTATTCCAAAGGATTTACGTATCTTGACCCGAATGTCCAAATGTAGTCTATGAAATTCATTATGCGAACATTACAAAGAAAGAGAATTAATCACTTGCATGTCAATTTAAAAGTTGTAAAACTTGAAATATACCTTAAAAGAAGATAAAATATTACGCTTGAAAAATTCCCATTTCTTTATTTTTCTCCTCTCCGACTCTCGGTTCCTTATTGTTTACGGAAAAGGGTTGACGCTTTTTTAGTGATTTTTCTCATTTTCATTGGGTATATATCAATGTTTATAAAATGGTTGAGTTTCTACACAGTTAAGAGAGAGGAGACATGAAACACAAAGACATTGGGCATGCATGGTTTCGTTTTACAAGATATTATATTATTACGATTAAGAGTTTAATTGATTAGTTTCTAATAAAAAAAATGGTTAACCAATTCTTTTAACATATTGATATCGGCCGTATTTGGATAACCAAAGGTAATTAATTCTGTAAAATTCAATTAAATTTTGTTTTCCTTTTGCTAACTTTAATTTGGGTTCGGCTTGTCCATGATAGCTTTTTCTTGAGTCGAAGTACAATACGAGCCCAACATTGACATATTAATTTTTATTCCCTCAATAGTTAATTATTTGACCCAAAATATTAATCGGTTCTAAACTTATTTTCACTTAGATCCTTCAATAATTCAAATTCTCGTAAAAGTCTGATTAACTATCCTTCAATTGAAATTGAGCTATTGCTAACTTATATAGTGACTAGACATGACAATTCAGAGGTGTTTTTCCCTGATCTTGATGGACCTGTTCAAAATCAATGGCTAAGTGAAAGCTTACGAGAAATCTAAAAAAATCTTAGGAGTCTAAAATTCAAGTCTTTATTCGGTTTTAGAGTCCATCATTCTAATCGCTCGCGCTTTTTACAGAGCAATTGATGTATTTATGGATATCTATGATGAAAAATATGTT
>NW_019231420.1:6878-45915 GCF_002742605.1 Olea europaea var. sylvestris
TAAGTATTTTGTTCTGCACAGGTGCTAAAGTTGATGCTTGTTGAGAATGCTGGGAAGCTGTCTTCTAGAGAAGGACATTTAAATTGTGTTTTACATTTATTAGGCTTCTTGTATAATCACTGGCATCAAGGTGGAGATCTGTTGGGCTGTGATGCCATTTGATCCAGTCCAACTGTTAGGCAATGATGAAAAGGCCCAAATTGGATTTATTACTTGGTCCATTAAATATATACCTAGAAGGCCCACTTAACCGAGCCCAATATTCAGCCCACACCATTAGTCGCTCTTGGACCGTTGGATTGACCCGCTGATCAACGGTTGATGATACTTACTATAAATAATATCCTTACTCCCTTGTTTGGCTGGTGGATCGTCATTTTCTGTTTTTCTCTTTCTCTCTGCCGTGTGGAACCTTCGAGTCCTCTCGTCTGTGTGACCCTTCCTTCTTCTCTTTGTGAGATTTCTGGTTGATTATCTTTGTGATAATCGTGTTCTTGTGTGATTCTCCTTTGTGTGAGTAATCGACCGAAGGTAGGCAGTTAGGCAGTTTGATTTCTTGAGTCCAATGAAGTGACCTTGGTGTGTTTGGGTTGTGAGGGTTCGGTTTGAGTCTCGGTGCCTCTGTGATGGTTTATGGGTGTGGTCTGAGCCTTCGATTGAAAGATCTAAGCCTTGATGTTGTGATTTAGGGTTTATGATGTAATTTTCGATCCTATGATTTCATCTATGTTTCTTTTGGATTCAGTGTATAATAGCTTTGTATCTGAAATTGTCTACTCAGACTTTTCATCTATATGAGTGTGAAATGCAATGTTGATTTCAACTTTGTTCCCATTGCCTTATGAAAACTTTTCTAAGAGTTCGATGTAAACCTTGGATTTCTATTTAAGGTAATCGGAACAAAAACGACATGCAATCTCACAATCACACTGACATACAGCTATGGAAAACTTATCCATAAAAAATGTCATTAGGACGGCAAGAAATGAGCTCATTTAGAGAGTCGGTAAAGTCCATCTTTACATGTGAGGAAGATATTTAGGAATATGCAAATTTGAGGACGAAATTTTATGTGAGGAAGATATATAGGAATATGCAAATTTGAGGACGAAATTTATTTCGTTGAGTTAGATTTCATGATTATTCATTTAGGACCTTTCTAAAAAGATTGGAAAATTTTCTTCAATTGATGTCCAACGAGATGATCCGGGACCACGTCATACTACAAATAATCAATAGTTCAAGGAATTTTTTAGAAACCCTGAATTCTAAATGATTTTCATATATTCATCCGAAGGTCTATTCCAAAGGATTTACGTATCTTGACCCGAATGTCCAAATGTAGTCTACGAAATTCATTACGCGAACATTACAAAGAAAGAGAATTAATCACTCGCATGTCAATTTAAAAGTTGTAAAACTTGAAATATACCTTAAAAGAAGATAAAATATTACGCTTGAAAAATTCCCATTTCTTTATTTTTCTCCTCTCCGACTCTCGGTTCCTTATTGTTTACGGAAAAGGGTTGACGCTTTTTTAGTGATTTTTCTCATTTTCATTGGGTATATATCAATGTTTATAAAATGGTTGAGTTTCTACACAGTTAAGAGAGAGGAGACATGAAACACAAAGACATTGGGCATGCATGGTTTCGTTTTACAAGATATTATATTATTACGATTAAGAGTTTAATTGATTAGTTTCTAATAAAAAAAATGGTTAACCAATTCTTTTAACATATTGATATCGGCCGTATTTGGATAACCAAAGGTAGTTAATTCTGTAAAATTCAATTAAATTTTGTTTTTCTTTTGCTAACTTTAATTTGGGTTCGGCTTGTCCATGATAGCTTTTTCTTGAGTCGAAGTACAATACGAGCCCAACATTGACATATTAATTTTTATTCCCTCAATAGTTAATTATTTGACCCAAAATATTAATCGGTTCTAAACTTATTTTCACTTAGATCCTTCAATAATTCAAATTCTCGTAAAAGTCTGATTAACTATCCTTCAATTGAAATTGAGATATTGTTAACTTGTATAGTGACTAGACATGAAAATCCGGAGGTGCTTTCCCCGATCTTGATGGCACTGTTCAAAAACAACGGTTAAGCCAATGCTTACGAGCAATCTAAGAAAATCTTAGGAGTCTAAAATTCATGTCTTTATTCGGTTTTAGAGTCCATCATTCTAATTGCTCGCGCTTTTTACAGAGCAATTGATGTATTTATGGATATCTATGATGAAAAATATGTTGCTACCCCATCTCATCCCGTTGCAGTCTACTTGGTGGAGTCGAGTTAAGAAACTACGGGAACTCTGAGGAGAAAGAGATCTGATTGAGGACTTACTATAATTGAATGTGTTTTTTTTCTTTTTATTTTTTGGTAGAAACAACACAATAATTTACATTTTATCAAATTTATTAGATTAGATTGGTTTAAATTAGTTTTTATAAGATTGTGATGTATCAAATGTTACCCTAGATTTAAGTTCTTTACAACTTGAAAAGGGTAACTAGGGTTTAATTTACCCAAAATATTAAATCAGAATTAATACTTTATATTTCACTTGTGCATTTGCCAACCTCCTTATAAGAAACTCCGAGACCCAATAATTTAAACCATTGATACCTAGCAAATGAAATCAGGAAATAAGTTTTATTTATCAAATTTCAAAAAATGTTGATTAATTCTACAAATTAGTGACTAAAAAACAATAAACAATTAATTCATAGACATTTCTCAAATAATCAAAATCAAACAAAGGCCTTAGAGTGATTGACAAATTCTTGTAACTACCCATCATTTTGATAAATAATCATTAATCTTAGTAACTACACTTTATCTTGATAACACTTTTCAAAAAACATTGTTCAAATCTCAAACTGTCGATCAACCAATTGTGACTATTGTAAACTATTCTATAGAAACTCTTTGTCTAACTTACTACTTGCTACTCGAATTGTTCATTAGATTGTTGCCGATTTAATCTCAACCGTCCATAACATGTCTTTTCGATTGGTGCATGCACATTGTCATATTTTCTTTTAAACTCTTAACAAATCTAGTTTTTCATTTAGCCGTGTTAATATGCTCTCTTTTCAGATTTCATGAGCAAGACGATTGAAGCTTGGAAAGCCATACATCGTGACATAAATAAAACTTTGGACTAGTGCAAAAGTTAAAAGAAGGATGCCAAATCATTGGATGACGACAAATAGGCCTTCTTTGAACACTTGATTTTGCGGGTTTGGTATCCCTCTTTGAATCTTTTGACTCTCTGATTATCGTGCGACGATACCTAAGTCTTCAATTGACGAATTAGGTTTTAAAAGTTAATGCAACATCTGCCTTCACATTTGCAAATGTCAATATTAGACTACCACATAATAACAAATACTATAAAAAAAATAAGAATAATGCTACTTGTACATAAGAAGTTACATAATTATTTACATACGGATAAGATGTCAAAAAGAGAGCGTGGAAGTTTTTTATTATTTGGTCAAAAAAGTTCTTGTCCAATCATATATCACCAGATCATGTACATGTGTTGTCGATTTTGAAAGTTAACCTAATCGAGATTATTAATCGATTTAGATAATGTTTAGGCCCTAGAACATGCACATCGGAATTAAAAGTAGCAATTAAAAGTAACAAGTCACTTTTTAATTGTTTATAGATGTTAATCTATCACATCAATTTAATTCACTATAAACGAAACAAATTACAGTATGGTTCAAACCAGACTAACCCTTAGTCCCATCTAACCTTCTTTTCCCGTAGTCACCATTGACCCTACTTGACTGAATGGTCCTTACACCAAATCTCGACTTTTAGAATATCACATTGGCCTTCGTAGACTGTGTACTCCCACACCAACTCCATACCTCTAGTTTATTAACTTAGCCATCTTGGACTGTGTGATTCTGCACCAGCTCCCGATCCTTGGTATCATTTATCTCTAGTGGATTAGGTGGTTTGGTGTTTGATTAAAAGACCTCATGTGTTTTGATCTTGTGGTTTAGTATGCAACAATATGGCTTGATCAACAAAATATGTTTTAGAGGAATTTATGAATCAAATAATATGTGATGTTTGAATCTTGGAATCAATAGATGTTTTGGATCATCAAAGAATTAATTTCTATTGAATAAGTCTGGTTCAACACGCTATGAGATGTCCATAGGTTTCAGTATATATAGGAAAAGTATTTGGGATGAAAAAGGGTTAAAAAATCAGTATTTTATGCAAATAGAGATTTCTAGATGTCGACCGTAGCTCGAGTGCTAGGCTGGCACTAGGCAAACGGCACGCCTATCTCTCGAGCACCAATCTAGCACTAGGTGGGAGACAAATGTTCTACTTCTGCATCTAGAGCGCCGGTTGGGCGTCAAGCTAGGGAAAATGAGTCCATCTCGATATCAAATTCTTTAAGTCTGAATCTTGATCTTCTTATTATATTTTTTCGAGTTCTTTTTGGACTTTATCAACCCAAACAATACTTACCATAACTTGGACTATTTTAAACCTATCTTGACTTTGATTATAATATAATTAAATTATAATGTGACTCTAATAATTTATGATTTTTGTTTTAGAAAATTGCTAATTATAAAATAGATTTTACAATCTCCCTCTTTGACATTCTGTGACAAAATCATATTTATTTCAAAGTCAAAAAGTCCAAAACTACCAAAAAATTAATTTTCCAAATTTTTTTTCATTTCTTGGTCAATATGTTTTCTGAAACGTGTGAAAATCACAATATCAAATAAAAAGCAAAAGGAAACTAACAAAACTAAAAACATGTAACTAAATTAAATAAAACAACATAATTAAACAAGGGTAACACCGAAACATGCAATAGCATGTGAATTATAAATTTAGAAATAAACCATAGAATCTATATCAATATAGATGAAATACAATACTACATTAATAATAAAATTCAAGCAAATATAAATGACTCCCCTTAGTCATCTATTTAGCAAATAATTCAAAATTTTAAAATTCTTCCCCTAACTCATATAATTAACTCTAGGAAATAAATACAAACCTCCCCTCTTTTTGTCACGAATAACAAAAGAAAGGGAAGTAATAATCATATCAAATACAGAAAGGAGAATAAAAATTATGCACATGTAAAATGATGCAAAAATTATAAAAATAAAATAAAATAAAATTAATAATAAATGTGATAGGAGAATAGAAATTTTCCAATTTTGAAACCAATTTTTTTTTTTTTAACTTTTTATGGATTTTCAATTTTGTCATCATGAATAGTTATTTGCTTACTTATTCATGCATAGTTCATAAAATGTAAACTTTTCCACATAACTTATTTTAAATCTAAATTGTGTAAATTGTATAAGTTACATGTGTAAAAGACGCCATTAAACTCCTGCAAGTTTCAAAACCTTAAATCAATAAGAAATAACATGCAAAAATCACTGGTGAAAGAATATATCCTTCAAATTATGAAGTCAAACCTAGTGTTACCAGTACCTTTTAAATAAAGATCTCATATTGATTTTTCATTGGTCAATAACTCCAAATCAGTTGATCATAGAGTATCAAGTTATGAAAAATGTATCGGACTTAATTTTTCAAGTCAAATAGTCTCCGAAGAAGAGTGTAATATGAATATCACTTTTTCATATATTTTCAATTTTTTTTCTTAATTTTTGAATCTGAATCATCTTTTTTGTCTTAAGAGGAATGTACTAGAACTTTAGGTTAAGGTCTTCCATATTCAAAGTCAATCCATCATACAAATGATTATCATCCCAAATCTTAAATATGTGTTCAACACCTACTCACAAGTGTCTAATGTGTGCAGTGTATAAGATACATATAATAACCTATAAAAAGTACTCTAAACAAGTTCTAAACAAATTAATGAAAATTTAATTTATCAATCATAAACCTTAACAATACTTGATTAGCAAAATATCATGTCAAATAAGAAATAATAATAATAATAAAAAACTGTGTTCACCCAAGCTTGTTGACTAGTAATCTGTCCAAGCGTGTTGTAATTAACTTACATGGATGTGAACGGGTCCGGTACTTGTTGTCTATGTGTGCATACAAAAATTGAGGTCAACACCTTATGAAGTTTTGTATAACAATTATAATTTCATTATTTTACAAAGACAATTTGACAAATAAATACCTACAACTTGATTCTAATCAATTTTTTTATTGCGATTACTAATCATGGCTTGCGTCGCAATAAAAACGAGCTGTAACTAGTTCTCTATATGATTCAGTGGTCCTATTAATATTGTCATGGTTCAATGTCACGATTGCTAATTCTCATTAAAAAAAATAAAAAATAAAAAAACTTCATTCTTAGTATGATATTTTAATAAACTTCTATCAACTTATCCTAGTTAAAATTTATAATCGATGACTATCAATATAATCGATGACTATCAATCTACCATTCTTATATATTTAGGGAATCATTATTTCGATCCATCCATTTTATAAATGTATCCAACTCTAATATATCCCCATTAAAAATTTTAAAAAGTACTATATTTATCAACATTACATTTCAACATTATCCTTATTAAATTTATTTAAAAAATTTCCGCACCATTTTTATACATTATCTTATTTAAGACTATACTATATACTTTCTAATCATTCTTCGGATGAGAAGCCAAAAGATGATTTGAAAAAATGACATGCTAATAATCAATCTTATAATTTAGGTCTCGAGATCAATCTATTGAAAAGATATGACCAAGAAATAGCAAAATTAATTGGAATAAATGGAGTCGAGTTACATGATAAAAACAAGGGGAATTTACATAAATGTCACTAAACTTGAAAATGCACAAAAAAATTTTGTCTTGCACAAATTTTTTCCAAAAATTTCACTTTTTCTCCACAAAATGTTCATCTTACCCTTTGACACCTTTTTAGGAGCAATAAATACTTGATTTGAGTGCAATTAATGTTGTGATGTGATTATTTATTATTCTTTATTATTAACATTGAATAAACGAATATTATATTGTATAATATGAATTTTTGATTAAAAAAATAGTGAAATCTGTACAAAATACACACACAGACACACGTAGGACTTGAAATAGCTTCTTCTTTTTCATCTCCCTTCCATCATCAACAAGGCAACAAGGAAAGTCATTTATCAATCTCAAATGTGAGGTAGTAGGAAAGAAATCTTTTCATGTCATAGTTGACTATTTTAAATGTTCAATAGAATATGGTCATAATTAATTGTTCATTTTTAATTTCTTATTCGTTGATGTATTGCATTTTTGGCATATTTTAAAAAGAGAAAAAATATCAACATTCTCAACAAAATGTGAAGAATTCAATATTTAATTACATATTTAATGAAGTATTGAGTTATAATTTCTTTATGTGTGGCAATATCAGTTGATGTTGTAGTTGAGAATTGATTATAACCATTAATATTTTGTAATAAATTCTTCAAACAATCAAACACATGATTTTTAGCTTCCCCGAAACTTGTTGTAGTTCAACTGTTGAGCAGCTTCGTTGAAACCGTCGGGTTAGACATTTTAACTGTGGAACTCGACATTTAGTAATTGTCGGGATGGACAGAGAATTCAATTGTCGATTTCAACACCTGAAAAGCTTTCTCTTTTTGGTAGTACATGGATCATAGTATTCTAATGCGCCAATTTGACGGTATTAAATCCTTCGACATATGAATGTGCATAATTCTCACTTTTGTAGTCCCAACATTTTAGGTATGGCTCAGGATTTGATTCATCATGTCGCATGGGGGGAACTTTGTTCACGTGGATGATGAATAGAAGTGGAAAGAGGACAAAACAACTTCCATTTTAGTGTCGAGAAGCATTACCGTAGCAGAATTTGTGTTACGGTTGAAGAACAAACTTGGTATTGTTGAAGCTCGCAATGAAATCAAATTGAAGTTCAAAGTCCTGAGTTTGAATATACCTTCGGCAGAGATACGCAATGACGAGGACCTCAATTGGTACTTATCTCTGTGTCACTATTTTGGAAATCGAGCTCCCGAGTGTTGACATGGCGAGGGAAGCAAACTGTGCAGGGAACCTATTCGGCCAAATGGAATGTCCCCAAAATTTACAACAGGTGAGCTCAATCTTCAGCACAGTGTGTCGAACACTGAAGCACCTGAACCTCCGATTAACCATATCGAGGTTGTAGCATCCGTTAAGCACTTAAACAACCCGTTACATGTACAGATGGTGCTATTATTGCTAATATTGACTAGCCAATGTCATCACATTCCATAAGTTTGAGCACAGATGAGTGTTTTACAGCCCTCATTCTCACCGAAAAGTAAATATTTTTTTAGCAAGAAACAGTTGTACTCAAAGATTCGTGTACTTACTTTGCAAGAGAAGTTCCAATTTTGAGTGACCAGGTCAAGCATGAAAGTGTTAACCGTTGTATGTGTGGACGATAATTGCAAGTGGATGTTACGTGCTTCGACTGTTAAGCAATCTACAATCTTCATGATTCGTAAATTCATCAAAGTGCATACATGTTCCTTTGATTTTCGTCGTAACGCACATCGATATGTCACTAGTTCTGTAATTGTCGAGCACATTTTGAAAAAACTGGATACTCCATACCGATCGTATAACCTTACTGCTATTGCACGTGATATGGAACACGAGTTTGGTGTGAAAATCATTTACAACAAAGCTCGTAGGGAGAAGTTTCATGCCTTAACTATGCCACAGGTATACCCGAAGCCAATTTTCAGAAATTATCTTCATACTGCCACGTCGTAGGAGAGAGTAACCCAGGGACAGTAACTCACATCGAACTTGATTTTCAAAATAGGTTTTATTACTTCTTCCTAGTTTTCGGTGCAAGCATTCGTGATTACATGTAGTACTTGAGACTCATTATTTGTGTTGATGGCGGTCACTTGAAGGGTCCATACAAAGGTACACTTCTAGTGGCAACTGCCCAAGATGGTAATAAACAGATATATCCGTTGGCATGGGTGATTGTGGATGCTAAAACCAATAAATCCTGGAAGTGGTTTATGTTCAACTTGAAAGAGCTTATAGGGGGACTCTGAAGACCTCATATTTGTTTCAGACAGGAAAAAGAGCATTGACAAAGTTATTACTCAGTTGTTCCCGTTGTCTCACCATGGTTGTTGTATCTGGCATATCAAAAAGAACCTAATATAGCGGTACAGCAACGCAAGTGCAATATTTCTATTCAAACGAGCTATTACAACTTATCGAATCGAGGACTTTGAAAGACTCATGGGACAGATTCGTAGGGTGATCGCAAGAGCGCACAGGTTCTTAGAGCGAGTAGATTATTCATTTTGGTCCCAAGCACAATTTATTAGCCACCGTTATAACATTATGACGAACAACAATGCAGAGTCTTTGAACTCCATGTTGAGAGAAGCCTGTTCTTTACCAATAATCTGCTTGGTTGAACACATTCGGAGTATTATGCAGAAGTCATTTTATGAACGTCAAAAAAATACGATCGAATGCAATACCGTATTGACGTCGAGGATGGAGAATGAGTTACGGATGACATTCGAAAGTAAAACTAGGCTTCAAGCCCATTTGTTGACAAACAACTTAACTCAAGTTGGAATATCCAATGACGTGGACATAATTGACTTTTTCGAAGACACCTGCACATGTCGTGAGTTCCAACTAAACCGTATGTCATGTGTTCATGCAACTCGTGCTGCTTGCTTGAGAGGAAAGTCTATGTATGACCTTTGCTCCCCTTATTATAAACTTGAATACTGGAGGGGTGCCTATAGCGAAGCTATATATCCTGCTGGACGTAGAGTGGACTGGATTGTTCCAAGCTTAATTACATTTACTCTTATTTTGCCACCACTCATACCTCGCACTCTAGGTAGACCACCGATCCGACGTAAGCGTTCAAGACACGAGTCTGCATGGTCGAGCAGGAAATGCAGTCATTGTGCTTGACTTGGTCATAATCGATGTTCAATGTTCCATACTGCACTGTACATTATGAAGTACTCTTATAAAGTTTGTGATAATTACCGTTTCTGGACGTTCGGCATCCTTCTGTTCATATACGAGTTTCATACTCGACTGTTATGTTCACATGTACTCAACATCCTAACATGTGAAATGTTTGTCCCGACAGATGTGTTCTGCATTCCCGATAGTTGACGAAAGCGTGCATAACATTCAAGATCAGCTTCACGTACATGATAAACTGGAGGTTCTATGAACAAGAAACAACATAATTGTAACATGTTCGACACAATGTCTTCAAAGACGTACAATTAACCCTCCAACTGTACGGTCGTTCAAAATACTTGAAGGTTGTAAGCAAAACTTTGTACGAATCACACAGTCAATATGCGGTTTTCAATCCCCAGTCAAATGAATTGTAAATTGCAACATTGTAATTAGTTCACCATACTCTACAGTCGTTCAACATATCCTTGTACATTTGAAAAGCAATTTGATGTGATGAACCCCATTTGTTAACATCAACACAAATAACGGTGTTTGTGTATACATTATCCACTTACATTATTCATAATAAGCATAAGTAAAAAATTTTGCCATAATATCTTTGACAACGTACAATTAGTCAATCATACTCTACGGTCGTTCAACATATATGAAGGGAGGACACAAAACCACTTCCCTATTTTGTCCATTTAAAAATGTAATTTTCAATACCCATGAAATATATTGTATTTTGCAACATCGTAATCCATGGACTCAATTTAGCTCATGATAAACACCATTTCATAACATCCGCTGAATGTGGTCCAAAATATAGATCTACTGCTCGACGGTTAATTTGTCATTCCCGACAGATAGAAATATGTAATTCTCGACAGTTCGATTGGACTGGATAACAAAAAAATACACTATCCTGATTACAGCAAAGAGACATGTTCATGCAGACATTTTAGTTCTGTGTTAACCAAATTCATCTATATAGTAGACTAGACTATACAGTACTTATTCACTACACTCCATGGCTAGCATTTTACTCGTCGTCGACTACTAAACTTTCTCTCCTGTTGTCTTCACTTGACTCGTCTGACCTCATTTTGTGGCACGTACGCTAGCCCGTCGTCATCGGACTGCTCCTCATATCCAGCGTCGTCTGTGAACACCACATCTAGCAAATCATTCTGTGATTGCCCATCGTCACTCCCAACATCTTTCAAGTTGGGAAAGAGAATGGGGAAAATGGCTCTCCTACTCGTACGAAGGTTAATTTCCTCATTGTCTGACGAAATGTAGATTGAAAATAACGGAGATGAACCGGTGCTTCTAGTGGACGAACTCATTATGTTGATGTAGTAAAGTATGGATGAAACGAAATTTGTCTGTGAAAGGCATAAATTCTCACAATGCTATTCAACTAAGTTATCTAAGAGAGACAATTTAGTCTCACTGTATTTATAAGCAACTTGAAGGGAGGAAGCAATTATGGTAATCATCTACCCAACTACCAAGTCCAATCTCCTTGTACATTTGAAAAGCAATTTGATGTGATGATTCAATAAATTTAAAGTGCCTTTATCACCCATTTCCCAATAATTAGTATGACCTTTAAAACTCTTTATTCTCTTTGTACAATTCACTAAATCTAGATTCCTGCAACTGAAATGTGTTTGTGAAAAAAAATCTAGTACTTGTACCATGATTGTAATTGTAGTGTCTCACAAAAATGGGTCATCATCTTCACGCACATGTTACACGATGAATGAAACAAAAAAACAAAATAGATATTAACTCCGTTGTCAACTAGTTACACCACGGTTGTCGTGCTTTGGGCACTTTTATTGGCTTATGATATTAACCATGTTTAGGGTTACGAAGGCACATGCATGTTACAAATACAAACAAGAAATTTGGAAATAAGTCTAGATATATGCTGTAGTAGTGCGATCCAAGTGGCTTTATTGCAAACGAAGAGTTGTTGTACATAAATTTAAAATATACTTAACAGTTTCGAATAAATGCCACCTAAAATGTTTGAACTAGTAATTTATTATTACACAGTACAGAAAAATAACAAATTCATTCATGCGGATCATTGACAGAATATATGCGTGTACAACACGTTCCACGCTGTGTCACTGGTCGTCGCTTCTCATGGAAGTGCACCAAAGCCTCGTTGTCCGTACCCAACCTTCATCTATACAAACTCATATCTCTGCAACCTATGTTAAAAAATATGCCCCGAATTACAAATTTGAAACAAAATTATCTTTGAATTACATGTGATCCTATTCTTACGAGAAATTTCTAACATGACAATAGCGGCTACCTAATGTGACACACTTGGATCCCGATATACCCAGCATCGTCCTGGTGGATTGAAGAATGATAGATTTGAATTGCATGTGTTACAACATTATGATAAATTTAGGCTGTCCACACTTGCCATAAATTACAAGTATTACGAACCATATCTTTGAATTGCATGTAATCCTAAACTTATGGTACATTAATGTAGCAGAAATATACCATAAATTTTGAATAAGATATTCTTATCTTTGAATTGCATATGATCCTAAACTTGCCGTAAAGGGCTGTGTTGTAAAAATATGTCATAACTGACAAATATGAAGAATGATATATATGAATTGCATGTGATCCTAGGCGTCCGTTGAATTTATATTGCAACAATATGTCATACATTTAGATTGCAACAAGTTGTCAGGTTTTTTCACAATGTAAACGTTATAACGACATTTTTCGATTTTGTAATTATAATACTAGTACATTTAGTATAGAACATTCAACATAAAAAAGTGTTAAGTATGAATTGGGTTACATTGATAAGTTGTCATCCTCCAATGAAATGGCATAAATGAAGCAACAAATTTTCTGCAATTGCAGAAGTTTTCGATGTACGTGACATTTCCTAGGTAAAATCAACTAGAAATGTGCATCATGTTGTAAAAAAATAATAGATAACATTTATTTTAAACCAAAATTAGCATTGCAAATAGCTCAATCGCACCGCAAACATGTTGTCGGTCAGCAATGTACTGCTAGGGATAAATCCTTCGAAGCTGAAGAGCACTTAGGTAAAACAATTAAATGCATAGTGATGACAACTAAAATAGAAACCAAATCGAAACTTGGACATCTTTAAAAATTAGAAGAATGCAGAGATCATGCTTCAAAAGCTAACTTCAACAATAACACATTATTAGAAGAATGCAGAGAACGTATTTCAAAAGCGAAGAAACACATTAGACGAGCTACAATAAATGGGAAGAGACGAGATTGAACATTGCAAGAGGAAAATTATCAAGTCAATTAATATATGAGTGTGACAAACAACGCTTATCATGTGAACTTACATTTGTAATGTTCACGTAATATAACACATGGTCAAGTTATCCGGCCTGTAATAGTAGAACAAAATGTCATCAAAATTAGACACGAATTATGGTCATAATGCACGAACAATGCAAAATGTTAGGCCCGCCTCAAAATTCCAGCACACATGCCAAGAGTAATTCAAGCGTAAATGTAGAATAAACGTAAAAACGAGTGAATAATTGTTCCCCTCAACATCGTCCACCTCAACATCGCCTCCAATGACAAGGCAAAACCAAAAGCAACACCATCATCCTGCCATCACGACACTTCATTCACAATTACTTCTTTATTCTCTTCACCCTCCTCCTCATGTATAGAGTCCTCGTAGCAAGAGCGGGACGTCGCAGTTGGGCGGAGTGCCGTCTCGTAGTAGGAATGCTGTCTTCTGCTTCTGGTACAGGGATGGGAACAGGTACGTCAGCAACAACACCTACGAGAAAATGGAATGGGTCGAGTGAGTTACCCAAAATGTTGTCCACTAAGCAGACGTCTCATGGAAGTCCACTAGTAACGCATGCAATGAACTTACCTTCGCCATCCGTCACGTTGCAACCGTTGACCTCTACATCGCTGACCCTAGCTGCATGTGAGGGCTCCGTGGTAGCTCCATCTATTCAATAGAACACACTCATAAATACATAGCGTTCCACGAAGTCGCAAAGGAAGCAAATGCCATGACATAAAATTGCAAAAAATGCTCGTAATGGACGCAATATCTTACGAATGGTCAATTAGAGCGGGCAACAACTGGTGGTCATCGTCCGAGCAAGGCGCAATGTCTGCTCCGTCTGTTGAAAACAATAGTAAAATAGTGTGAGTAAATTTGTTATGTCAAGTTTCGCAACATGCAAAGTTCATGAAATAATATATTTCGATTTGTGCATGAATTACCCACATACCGACAGATGTTCGGTTCCTACAAGAAGTTCCTCGTCGTCAATACATGGAGCACTATATGCTCTGTCTGTGAAAAACAACATTAACATAGTGAGAGTACATTACATCTCCAAACTCAAGCATTATACAACGTCTAGGCAATAACAAGTTTCGATTTGTTCATGAATAACCCACATACCTAGAGGCTGTGAACGTCCTGTGTCTACTCCCATGTCAATTGGAGTGCGCAACTGCTCCGTGCCTTGTCCATATACGTCTACATCCCAATTGTAACATGAAACAAAATGTGAAAAACAGGTACGTTGGGCACAGTTGGACCATGGTCAAGTTCGATAAACAAAACATTCATGCACATGTAAGATTCATACCTTGTGGTAAACTACCTAAAACACTCGCCTCGACATTAGCACCCGTCGAGCCCGAAGTGGTGGTAAGGGCAGGTGGGGCCACTAGGACAGTAATGAACTCTCGGAGTCTACATTCAAACGTGACATGCTGTTGAATTTCAAGTTTCACGGTCCAGAGTCGCATTTCAAAGAGGATTCTTTGGTCCAGTAGTAGATCTTCCACTTCCTCTCTGGTCAAGCTCGAAGCAGATATTCCAACTGACCGTGTCTGTGTCATAAGCCCTCGCACTAGAGAAAAAATCGATGCCGTCAGAGGCGTGGAAGGCACACCAGTATCTCACTGTTGTCACCATCGTTATTCTCACTGTCGTCGCCATCATGATCACTTCCTGACTGACCATCGCTGTCATGATCTCCAGATGTCTCATCGTCACCACTTCCTTCACTACACACTCTGTCGTCCAAATCTTGCCTTCCCGACTATCCACCAACTCTATTATCGCCGTGCGATGAACAAAACTGTGGCGCAAGAACAATCCTGGCAATGTCATCGAGCACAGGCACGGGGGATCGTTGTACGGCATGAAAGTAGAGAAATATGGCTGCTTGGCCTCTGCATCAGTGGGGCGAAGTGTGGCGTACATATGCAGCTACAAAATAAGGTTATGATAATCACCTGAGAATGTAGAAGATTGTCACGAGAAGTTAAAGGGAAAACGAACACATGTTCTATTTATACATGTACATTCTTGAAAAATGCATCGTATGTACGGTACTGTCGGTGTTTTCGTACGAACTAGTGAAGAAGTCGTGGCATTCGTTCACTAACTCATTGATCGAAGCGTTCCCCAATTTCTAAAATTACCTCGTACGCCCAAATTACCAAGATTGTAGGTACAATGCTACCGGAGAGGTGAATCATGCATGCTAGGATAATGTTACAAATTGTGCGTACCTGGATAGCAATAGGGAATTCGTGCACCTTGCATGTAATCTATTTCTCCTTTCCTCCTCTTGGCCTTTTGGAATTTTCTTGCGAAGCTACCCTGAAATACGTGCAACAATCGCCTATATCCGACTCTACCCCAAGGATAGACCAAAAAAGAAGCCCAGGTCATCGACAATTGATAGTGTCGGCAAATGGATACCAACAACATTATTATCTGGAGCATTGAAAACTCCCTCGACAATTAGAACCAACCCTAGCTTGTAGCCATCAGCTCGGGTCGTCGACGGTTGGGCAACAGTAAGCTGTAGTTGTGCAAATGAAATCTTGTCATTAGACTAAAGTACCTCTCTTTCAACCTCTTTCTCTCAATCAATCGATCAAAATCATCATCCTCCGAGAATAGACCGCATCTTAACCTCATCACAAGAGCGTATTCTTGTAGACCGAATCTCATCAGGTGGCCTTGTACATTGAACCAAAGTTCGTTCACATTTTCAGTGTAGACACTTCTGAACACTAGCTGCAGGATTAGCTGGATGGAGAATTGAATGTTTGGAACCTCAGCCATATAGGGGAGCTGCGAAAGTGCTCGCATTGCCACTCGTTAAAATGGTCCATCGTGGTTTTCACGTACTTCTGGTTACTTCGTTGGGAAATGTGGATCCGCAATCGTGCATCTTTCGGAATCAAAAATTCAAACTTCATCTGCCCTGCAAGATGCATTGACAAAACCCATGGGATTAGATTATAAACATAAACAATGTTGTATAATGTCTAACAGTATAATGAAACGACATCATACATGAAAACAGTGAACTGTCAATAAGTACAGAGATCAAATGTCGATATCGATAGACTGTTTTTTGTGGGGATCTGTCGATGCCGACGGTTGATGTCCAAATAGGGATGATAGGGTAACTGTTGAGAAAAACAGAGGGTCAAGTGTCGGGGTCGGCAATTCACTGGGAGTTGGAATGCGTGCTAAGGGGTGCAAGTTCAACATATCATGTACTGCCACATAGAATTATGTTTAAGAAGTAAAAACCCTCTGGATGTGTGAAGGCACACAGATACACTTGCATGTTAGAAACTGGAAAGATAGGCAATTGTATTTATGCATATGTCACCGTATAGGTTGTAACGTAAGTGACATGTAAAAACATACCATATGTCTAACCCATTTGAAAATTAAAGAAACTGTTAGAATCTTCACCTGGTATGTACAAATGGGAGGCTTGGAATAGAATGGCTGTTAGACGTGTCCGGACGATAACCAGACCACCGAAATTAGAAACAGACGTCAATAATTGTTCCCCTAAACATTATTCACATGCAAGAGGGTTGAGAAATGTCAACAACACTATGATGATCATTACTAACATAGAAGTAGAGATACAGAAAAAATCAAAATGACCTACGGATTTGTAGTCATTCAAGTTAGCGTACTTATTCTCAGAAATAGGAAACAAATTCAAATAAGTGACCATAAATGGAGACCCAATATTTGACAGTGAAGGACATGTGTGCAAGTCATTTCAACGAAACAATTTTAACGGTCACAGTAGGTAGGACACAATATCATACACCTCAATAATAAGGGGAATACTTAAAACAATTAATGACACCATTTTGTACTCCTCATTTAGCTCAACAATACTTAAGACAATCAATGAAATGAAATGAAATAAAATAACTATTAATTCATCATAGGCATCACATCAAATTAAGCAACCGAATCCTACCATGAGATAGTTTATATTCTACGAAATGAAATCATAAAAAATCCAAATCCTCTTTATAACGTACAATAGAAAATCGACTTTTGCAAATACAGGAATTGGCTACACCAAAAGTTTTCACGTATGTATAAAGTTATCCATCGAAATTCCAAGAAAATAAAATTTCATAAGAGGGATACAAAATTGCACAAGCACAATATGTTTCGATATTCGTGTATTCTGTCCAATACAAACAAAAGCTCAACAACAATAACCACTAAGGTTTTCGTCTAACACAATTGCAAGAGGTAAACATTTGGAAATAACAAAGTAAACCCCATTAGATTTAAAGAAATCAACATTATAACTATCCACTAAAGAGGAAAATAAAACAATTTGTGGTTTCTACCTTGTTTGAAGTTGGAAATAGATTTTGCAACGACTTTATTTTTTTCATTAATCCTGCTCCTCCTCCTCTACCAAATGCATCCCATAATATCAAAATACAGAATTCATTACAAGAATATATACATACAAACTTCAAAATGAAACTTAAAAGGGAAAAAAAAAGTAAAACTACAAATTTCTGTCTATAAAAAAGAACATTTTCAGACAAATTATGGACTCGAGCTGCTCCGGTTGTCTTCGATGAGCTCCAACGTGGTGTTGACTTTGGCAGTGCCTCTTCTACCAAGGCTTCAATAGCATCCTACATGTGATAATTATGAAATTAAACTCCACAAAGAAAAAAAATATATAAATGAATGAATGGATGCAGAAATCTATGCTAACAAACGTAATTGTAACATTGTACCAATTCCCACAACTCACCGGATCTCAAAAAGCCATTATCCAAATCATTCACTAGAAAAGTAAGCTTCAATGGAAAAAATTTTAACCTATAAAATTAATTATTGAAGATAAATTTAAATTAAACGTGAAGATATATTTAATACATTTGGCACCTGCAAATTATGTCAAATACCTTTAAATTGCACCGCTACAATATCTAAAATTCCTATATTTCATACAATTGAGATGTGTACCAGTAAACTGTAAACCTCCAATGAGATATGAGTTACGTTTATTTCTGTCATTATACGAGATTACTAATCTTAATCTCAAAGTAAAGAATCGTTATTAATAAATAATACGTACATGTTCAAGTTTTATCTAGAGTATCAACAATAAATTATCAAAAAGCCCTCTTTACTTTCAGTTTGAGTTACAATACTTGATTGAAAAGTGGAAAACAAATCAAAACCTAATTCATTGAATCCATAAAATATATTGTTTTCATATTAGTAAGTTCGTCCAATTGTCGTACACATTCTCCAATTATAAATAGTGCAACAACTTTATAACGATATTATAGGTTTGGCCATTTTTGATTCTGTCATTCTGTAATCTGTGTCAATAACAAAAATTAAAAATCCTAAAGCTAAACCATAGTAGCAAAACTCCAATTCCAGTTAATGTTACTGGTATTGTAAAAGTGCCTCCTCTTCTCCATAGAAAGCAGAATCCTTGATGTCAAATGAAAAGGCATAACCTCAAAATATTCCAAATTTGAAATCCAAATGAAGAGTCAATTTCCTGAGCTGAAAAGGGTCGAGAATATTGAACTAAATCATTTATAAATGTCAAAGATAAAAAATAAATAAATAAAATTAGTTATTGTGTTTTTGTCTTATTGGCAGCAGCAAAAATGAGATAAAGCCCCATCTTCCCAGGAGAATGTTTAAAAGAAAAAAAAAACCATGTTCTGAAATAGAATTTCTATGTATTTCAGAAAGTACCTTTAAGATCCAAACAGGCCAAGACTCCAACTTTGTTCCTCAAATTGCAGAACTTGCAAAACTTGGAGTTAGTCGATTGTGTGACAATTAGATTTATATAATGGCTTCAAGAGGAAGAGAAATGGAATCATTACATCACATTCTAGCCTCTCCACAAGAATTTAAAGTCAAATCTTTACCACTTATCTCCTATTTCTAATTTCCCCCTTTGAATTGAAAGTAGAGAAAAATACCCAAAAAATAAATAAATAAATAAAATTCATCGCCAAGCAATTTCTTTATAAAATTGGAAATTGGACACTGCATTTTGGTTAGAATCTTCATAATGGTTTTCAAAACTTCAATAAAATAGCCCTAATTCAGCCCACTTCACTTAAGAAATTGTTGGATGCAAAATAAGAGAGAATACTGAAATCTAAATGCTTATTACATAGAAATTAGATTTTATACCGGTACGGCAGGGCTAGGCAGGTAGTGGCGTGGATGGCGAGTCGATGATGGCAGGCTTAGACTTCAAAGAGAAGTGGACTTTCGACCTTCTTGGATCTTTCAAATGCACCGGCACAAAGAGAGGAAGAGAGGAGAAGAATATGAATGAAGGTATCAAAAATGGGGCAGATTTTTGTACAACTTTTTCCATTGGTATTCCGCAAACAGTTTTTCCCTTTTTTTTTTCAAACAATGAGACGTACATGCAAGGCACGTGATACAATTTAGTTGACTATATGATAGAGTAGATATAAATATATATAAATATATATATATATTATTGTGTTAAACATTAGTTACATCAAATTTAAGTATATGTTGCTAAATATTTTGAGGTAACAACATTGAAAAAATAATGTATTCAAAACCATAAATTATGTTCCAGTCAAAGGAGAACTTTCTCAAGTAAAGTATTTGAAGAGACAAAAATTTATAACTTATATTCATTGCTAGAATTCTAATTTCCATTTGAATAAAATTTATTTACTTTGACTCTAGTAATGATCATACGGCACAAAGAGAAATGAATGAACTTTTTGTGCATTGAACTTCTTGTATCGTTGAATAAATGAACGAAGCAAAAAGTAGTTTAATTTACTTGTTTAGGGAAATTGCAAGTTTGACGAGAAGGTAATAGCTAGTAGTTCTATTTGGAACCTGCAATTATGAGAAACTAAAACATGACCAGTCTACCTCAACGAAGGAATATTTTAACTTATGACTATTATAGCGAAAGAGTTGTAAACGGTATCATCTAGTTCGAAATTGACATCAATGAATACAACAAAAATGAAAAATGTTCATACACGCAATAAGATAAACATCAAGGATTAGTGAATCACGAGCGAACACCTTTTCAAGAGTCAAAAAGGATGATGCAAAAGTAACCAAGTCTAGAGCTTAATCTGTCTAATAATTCTTCTTTTACATTGCAATACTGTATACATATGTTAGCACAAGGAACCGGCAACTCAAAATATGATGATCAAAACAATCACATTCACATGTCGGTACATTGCAGGAATGCACTATCTACCAACCAATAAGGTTCCATATTATAAAGTAGAAATGTTGAAATTATCACAACCGTGCCAAACTAAGACTCATCCACATGTAGAAAGTATATATTATAAAGACACCATAGGGTCTTTGGGTTTGGAGGGACAAAGTATCGAAAATGATATGTGTATTTTTTTCTAAAGAGGCCATATGTGCTAATTATGCAGCTTCACATTCCTCAGACTCTATATAAAAAAAATCGCACATCTTGCACCTTCTCAAGCCTTTCAATTTACTATATATTTTTGTACGTTTCTAGCTAATGAATAAGAAAAATTGAAAGCTCCCAAAACAAAATGCACAAAAAATAGAAAAATATAAATTACCTGTAAATGTACAATCCGAACAGAGCCACTGAGAAGGACGAACACAAAAGAAAGAAATAAAAATCGGCAGTCTCGATGTAGGAATCTTCAAATTGATTGCGCAATCTTAAAAAAAAAATACGAAAATCATTATGAACATCCATTGATATTAGTTACAAAAAATATATGGACTTGAGAACCGCCCAAATCTATATTCATCAACATAGGTTACAAAAACCCACATCGATTAACAAATAATAATATGAACACCATATTTGGCTTTAGATTACATTTGTGTATATGATGAAAAATGCATTTGAAGGAGTATTAGTTACAAAATCCCACGTCATGATGCATACAGATCTAGAACTACACTGCTAAAAAAACCTATTATTAAAAATAACACTACAATTTATGCTTGGACAAACACAACCCAATATCTTTTAGGTTATTTACATGTCAGAGTCATACATAAAGAAACCCACAAATTACATCTATAACTACAATGCTCATACATAAACTCGTTCAAATGAATCAATGCTCAGTGTTTGTTAAAAAAAAACTTAATCGATTCGTTGAAGGCCTCATTGCAAGAAAAAATATGTATATAGAACACTACATAAATTAAAGTAATGAAGACACGATGTTTAGTTAAAACATACAGAACATTAGAATCTAAAATTTAAAAATAAAAAATAAAAATCTACAAACATCACCATTTATCTTTAAAATTGTAACTTTCGAAAAAACCAATTATAAAATCGACGTACCCGTGTTCAGCACTCCTAAATTTTATTGCTAATGTTATGTTCTGCTGTAAGAGTTTCACACAACTCTGGAAAAAAGTAATAAATTAGAACTCAAGACGCAAAAAAAAAAAAAAAAAAAAACATGAAAAGAACATAATATAGGTACATAAAATAAAATAAATAAATGATGGAGTACGCCTATGGCTGAAAATAAAAAAGTTCCACACTTAAAAGAACACACTTCAATACAAAAGCACATACTTCAACTAAACTCATGTAACCCATCTAATTAATAAAATAGCATATTGAATCCATCATAAACCACACAACAAAGCCTAGTTTATAAGTTCGGAAATCATTTTTCACCTGTCTTCATCTCATAAAAACAAAGTAAAAAGTGGAAAATCTAAAACTAAACACCAAAAGATTGAAAATAAATAAACAAAAATTGTAGATTGAACAACAAATTTCGTATTCAACACCATGGCTGACAAAATGGAAAAACATATATATAACATCACAAATCCTAACCAACCCTTGAACATAACTTTATGTATCTTGAGTTCGGCTTCTACAAAGATCGAACAAAAAAATGGAAAAAAGAAGAAAAAAGAGTATCATCAAAAGAACAAACCTTAAGCATTTTAGGTTCGATTTTGTAAAAGAAAGAAAAAAATTAACTAAAATCATAGACTAAACAAAAAATTCTCATAAATATCATATTGACAACAACAGTTGAAGGAATAAAAAAATATATACACAACACCCTAAACCCTAATGACCACTTCAACATGACTTTGCGTTACTTTTTCACACAACATATACAAAAAAAGAGGTTCATATCTCCATTTTATTTTCATACAACGTCCATGTCTTAATAAATTCTTTAACTTATGGATACAAAAAGTTTAAAATATATGGAAAATCATATTGCTTATAAAAAGACAAAAAGAAAATTAAAATACCTGCTGCCGGACTCTATTTCTCCTCAAATTCCATCGTAATTTTTTGACAACTACTCTTCAAAACTCCAATTTCGAATTGCTTCTCAGTACCCTTTGAAAATATTTAATTATCAGTATAAAAAAAGAATGGAAAAAAAATATTCAAAAACTATTTGGACATATATGTGAATTTGGGAGGCCACATTTACATGTTTGGATGTAGATTAAACTCAAACAATGTGCATCCCAAAAAAATTACAATTATTGCAAAAAACACACATGCATAAATTAGTTTCAACTCCATATGTAAACACCCAATTCACGTTTAGAAGACACGCATACATAACTATATTGAAAACAAAAAACAAAAAAAAAAAAGTCAAATACAAGAATAATAGTCCATCTTTTCGTTAAATGAAATTGGAAACAATAATTTGAAACTTAATAAAACTAAAATATATTAAAAGTAAACAAAGCCCCCAAAACTAAGAAGACACGCATAAATCGAAAATACCCATTTACAAACAAGAACACATCATGAAAAAGAACAAAAATAACTCAACGAGAAGAAGAGAGATAGCGACCGAGACTATGCCCGTTTGAAACTAACAAAATACAAATCTGGGGAAGGAAAAAATACTAATAAAGCAAGAATAGATCATAGTTTCGTTATAGAAGAGTGAAAAAAAAAATTTATTTGAAACCGAATAAAACCGAAATAAATTATTAATCAATAAAACACCAAATAATAAAAAAAAAACATAAATCTAAAACACCTCTTAACAAACAAGAAGAACATATCACGAAAAAGAACGAGAATAACTCAATAAGAAGAAGAAATATCGCAATCGAGATTGAGCCCATTGATAACATACAAAGCATAGATCTTACCGTATACGTTGTCGATTGCTTTCATAGAAACCTCGATCATGTTGACGCCGTTCAATATACACCATCAGTCCAACGAAGACATTCAAACAAGAAAATAAAAATCGATTTATGCGCTAGAATAAAAAAAAGGATTGTGCATCAGAAGAGAATTGAAGAAATTCTTGACTCAAAAGACAGATTTACGAGTTGCGAGTGAGAAGAAGAAGAATGAAAAGTAAAAACCTAAAAGGAAGACACAGGATTGCGAGAAGAATGAAAAGGGAGGGGGGATGCTAAATGGAAGAGGAAGAGAAAAGGTTTCTCCCAAAATGAATGATGAAAATGGGAAATGAAATGACTGGAGAAGAAAGACAATGGTTTGCGTGTGTCAGGTGAAAAATTGGAAAATGATGAGCAAGTAAAGGAAGAAGACCAAAACAAAAAAAGGGTAATTAGCACAAACCTCCCTACCTTTCAAATTTATTGTGGAAAACACCTATCTTTCATTTTTTTGATATTTTTGTCCCTACCTTCCACATTTCTTTGCTTAAAAGGTCCCTTTTATCAGCTCTAGACGATTTTACCCTCCATTCAAATAAAAGAAAAAGAAAACAAAAAAAATAAAAACTAATTGTAACTGTAGTCCTAAAATTTTCAAAAAATTACAAATAAGTCACAATTTATAAAACCCATGAATTTCCCAGGATATCCCCCTCAAACTTCTGGAATTCCTATATAATGATTAATGAGGATGTTTCCACTTCCCAGGATGGCTGTGAATTTAGATCTAAAAGACTAGCTAGCGGGTAAGTTCGGGTCATAAGAAACGCCCCAAGGGATACCTATTCATCCAGACACCACCGTCGCCGGGACAATCTCGAAAGTGGGAGGACTGGGAGTTGCCTTGTTATGTCACCAGCTTCCTCACAATTGTTATCATTGGAGTAGGTCTCAACGCTAAGCCCAATCTCACCATCGAGACATGGGCCCACCAGAAAGCCCTAGAACGGCTTGGATTCGATTCTTCCTAGACTCAACACGCTAAATGTGATTAGAAAGTTGCCATACCTAGGGTATGGTTTTAATTTTCTACTTTTTCTAGTCTGGTTCTGTGTTGGAATCATCAAACTTGTGTAGTTGGTTTTGTTGAGGAAATAAATGATATTTACTTGCTGAATGTGGAGTGAAAACTTATGCTGTTAATTCACTGGAGTTTTTGGGATGTTAACTTCATGCAATTCAAATCTACATATATTTTTATGGGGAAAAAAAAAGTTGTTCCTAGGATGGGTAGATCACCAAACCCTAACTGATTACCGTTTCTCTTTCTCTCTTTTTGGTATTTCTGCTGGCTTTCACTGCTGAAATTTGTTCATTGTATCAATTCACAAGCAACTTGATTCAAAAGTTGCATTGTTGAATCATGCCGAAATGCGAGCCCTTAAAATGTTTTGTCTTATTTGACTATTGTAGCTGTCTTCACCACAGATTTCATGTTTCTTCCAGCCACCATAGCCAGCCATTTAGTTGGAATTGTTGGGAAGCTGTATCAGTGTCAAATTGAAAAGGCCATGGCTCCATCACACATTGAAGATAGCTTTGAATTTACAAAAGTTTGATATGAATATTGCTTTTACTTTTATCATTTCACAATTTTTGAATCATAGCCAATGAAAATGAAGAAACTTAAAAAAAAAAAAAAAGATGAAAAAAAGTGTTGATACTAGTTATTTAAAAATTGTGACTGATTTGTAATTTTTTTTTAAAAATTGGAACTATAGTTGCAATTAGTTCCTTTTCTGTTCTTCTTGTTTTATCTGAATGAAGGGTAAAATCATCCAAAACTGATGAAAAGACGTTCTACGCAAAGGAAGGTGGAAGGTAGGGGTAAAAATACCAAAAAATGAAAGGTATGGATGTTTTTCACAATAAACTTGAAAAATAGGGACGTTTTGTGCCAATTAGCCAAAAATAAAAAATAAAAAAAGCCCTCCACTACTATGAACAATACCAAAACAAAAATTTGGTACATTTTCTTCCATTGGTTAAATCTCATTTAATTAGGACATGTAGGGTATTTCAAATTATCTAGAGGGGCATATATGTCTAAAATTGACATTCTTGCAATGCCTTAAAAAAAGTTAGATTTTTGTAAATGCGAACCAAAAATTGACTATTTTGGTAATTTTCACTAAAAACAATATAAATTATATCCGTTCAGATGTATCCCTTTATTCAATGCTTCTACCACTCATTGAGAAAAACGTTGATGGTGTTCATTTGGTCGTCATAGTTTTTAACTATTTTATTTTTCACCACTTATATTTCATCACATTTTTATTTGGTACACTAAATTTAATTGCAGTTAAACTCTTCAATTTTTGCTCGTTGTAGCAATTATTTTCTTAAATTTTTTCCGTCGAATTCTTATCTTCAACTTTCCATTTATTATTACATCTTGTTTTTTATGATGATCTATTTCAAAATATTTCATTTTCATGTTTTGAAATGAGCAAAAAATATTTTTCACCATTTTTTTATTTTTTAAAAATATGATTAGAATTTAAGTTTGTTTAAAACCATTTCAATAAACATTTGGACATAAAACTGTTATTAAATAGAAAATGTGTTAATTGATGAAAGTTTGAGGATAAAAATGACAATAAAAAAACGTTAGGAACATAAATGTTATAATGAACAAAGATTAAGAACTTTATGTACTACTAAAATGTGGTACAAGAAATAAAAATTATGGTATGAATATAATTATCCTTTGCATTTTCCTTTTAAATTTATATCCTCTGTATATATATTCACTATGATGTTCATAAATTTTTCACAAACAATAATTTTCAATTTAACTTTTGATTTTTAAAATAAATTGAAATGGAAGTATATTTTGATTTTGAATTTCGGTTCGAAGCTGAAATTTTTATGCTAATTTTTAGTTCGACACTTAATTTATAATTAAAAATATTAGATGTGTTATGTAAGTCTTAATATTTTAAATAATTAATTTCAAAAATTGACATTTATCTATATTTTATAGTTTTTAATAATTAAATTTAATAGAGTATTATGATCCTCGATCCGGTCCAATTATTCAATTTGCATAACCCATTCTCCAATCCAATATTGACAACTAATAATAGCTTTGTTTACACTTCAAAATGTACAATTTTTCCATTGAATTTTGACAACAATTAGATCAATCAGGCCTCGATTTTATACATCATGGATTACTTTATACATCATGAAATGTAATCCATGATGTACAAAAATGACGTGCAATTAGCTTCATTCAACAAAAAATTCCGTTGGTATCAAAATAAAAGTCAAAAAAATAATTTATCTATCAAAATTATTATAAGATAAAAAATAAAAAGATATATTAAAGCACCGCGACGATTCTAGACAATTTTAAATGACGACGTTGTCTTTTGTAACTTTTAATGAACACGTGTCGATAATCAGCATCAGTATAATTCTGTCAAAATCAACCAGATCACCATGTCATACTAATCAACTAGATCACCAATGTCAAAATTATATATTGACTATATTCCTCAAACCGGACCCACGGCTAATTTTTGAGATTCTCCAAACCCCGAAACTTCTTGGAAGTTGCTGGTAGTTGCTTAGTACAAGAAGTTGAGCCTATATAAATGACTTAATTTTCGAGAAGAAACAGACTGACTATATACCATTGTAGCGGTGGAATCATTATGAGGATAATCAAGTGGTGTTTGAAGAAGCTCAGTTACTACGTTGTTTTCTCGAAGGAAGCATTGTTTATATTTGGTAAACTAAGAATAATTATGCTGATTTTGATTATTTCCTAACTTCTAACACTTGGCTTAAATTTCTACAGGCCTCATTTATGTCCACAGTTTCGTAGAGAAGGCACTGGTAGATATACTGATCACTCATCTCCCAGGTGTATGGGACATACCAAAATCGGCTAAAGCTGTCAATTTACAAGAAGGAACCGCGGCAGTTCTGCAAATTTTATTTGCTTTTGCATCGGATGTCTATCTGGTCCGCTTCAAAATGGTGGTTTACTCCACCATATCTTACATCATTGTGAGTTTTGTAATGAGACATTATCGTTAAACCCACCACCATTTTTTACTCTCAAATGTCTTATTCAAAGATTTTCTAAATCAATCAACTGCAGGGATTGGTGCTCCTCTGGAATGCGGCTAGGCACGGAAGTAGAGATATTCGAACGTTCTACTTGGCACTGGTGCTAATAACTCTGGCAAAAGCTGCAAAAGGGGTATCCTTGAAAGCGTTTCTTGATGATCAATTCTTGGCGAAGGATATCCCAACCACAGAAGAGGATAAAGAACGACAACATAGCCGTAGCAATGCCTGGTGGCGCTCTGCATCCATCTTGGGTGCTATTGCTGCTGCTTTTTTCCCGAGTTCATTGACGCTGCTTTCTGTGATCTCAGCAATTTCAATGATGGTTGCATACTCGTGGTTCTGGTTAGGTGCAAAATTTTCCGAATGCAATCCACCAACAGGCAGCGCCATCTCTGATGTTCTATTTGTTATCAAAACAGCAATACTAAAAAGAAATCTTCTCTATGCAACTACTCCAGAGCAGCTCTTCCAAAATTATAAAGGTGTTACGCATATTGAGCGTAGCATTTCATGGTTGAGGTATGTCTCTTCACTCAGTTTCTGACTTTACGAGATTACTGATTTTATTTACTGAAACTGCACTGCATTTTGTTTGTTAAACGACAGGTGGTTAGACAAAGCTCCCATTGTGATTGAAGAGGAAAATAGGCCAGACAAGAATTGCACAGTTGCACAAGTGAAGGAAGTGAAATTTTTATTAGGGATGGTTCCTATGTGGACAACTTTCCTTACATACAGTCTGGTTTATGCGACAGGAAGCACCTTCTTTTTCCAACAAGCTCGCAACCTAAATAAAAATTTCCCTATTACTTTTTTCAATATATTAGTAACAGTCACAAGCATTGCAATTGAATATCTATGCGACATTTTAATTCGAAAAATTGGTAGTGAAATGGACAAACAACTCATAATGCAGGTGCGAATCGGTATTGGAATGGCATTTTCTGTCATTTGTTGCGTATTTGCTTGGAAAAATGCAGTTCACTGGCTGTATTTGGTCAAGATATACAGTGAGCCAAGTATACATATGGATATTTTTAGCCTAACTCCACAATTTATCTTCTTGGGAGTTATGGAAGGACTTTCGGTAGGTGGGCTTCAAAATTTCTTTTGTTCTCAGGTTTCTAAATCTCTAAGGAACTACAAAACACCATTTGGAGAATGTGTGATAGGCATCGGAAAGTTTCTGAGCATAATTTTTATCCTCATTTTCAGTAGATGGTTTGGGCATGATATAGATTCAAGCCGTTTGGACAAGTATTATGCGATGCTGACACTTCTAAGTTTTGTTAACTTACTTATCTATTGGTTGGTTGCGTATTGGTACGGAGATGATCAATTTTCACCTGAACCACTCAATTCAGAGCCGGTCTTGTGATTCTCGGCGCCTGAGGCAAAGTTTGTAAATTAGGCCCCTTGGCGAAATCAACGTAAATGCAAAATTCAACGATATATTATGCGACCCATTATTAAAAACTAACATTAAAACAACAACTAAATATATTAAAGAAAAGATTTATATTATAAACTATCAAAACCAACAATGTTTGAAACCATTAGTTAAATATTATTCGTCTTACTATTTTAGAGGCAAAAACTTCAATCAAATCTGAATAATTTAGCTGTTCAACAATTTCTTTCTCTATTGATAACGTAGCGAACCCGTTTAATCTTTCTTGCGACATAGTTGAAGAACTCGAAACAATCATGAAAGCCAGAAATGAAGCTGCTTCAAATCATGGTCAAAAGTCTCTGGCTTATGCATTCTCAGATTCTCTCAACAGGTTTCATTTATTACCCTTTCTTGAGATAATTAATTAAACACTTCTTACTCTGGAATCTATGTACTAACGTTTTCAGTTGAAAAACTAGACATGAAATTGTGATTCAAATCCATATGCTAAAGAGCATGAGCCAGAAGAAGACAGTAAAAATTTGGTAGATACCCGGATGAGCAGAAACTCTACAGATCATAAAACAGACTCAATCAAGACCGTATGGATACCCCAAATTTGAATCTTTCCTCTAGAAATTCACACTACCGCAGTCCAATCCACATACAATCAATCCAATATTTTGCTTCTTCTCCTCACCGCACTGACCGTAGTTCACTTTACAAATTACAATGTCCCCACCCTATAGTCTCACAGCCTATTACGCCATCCCCAATATCCAGAACCGGTACTTTGTCTGTGTGGCCAGTGGCCGGTGGGTGTTGCCGTGTTGTTTCCCTAGGGCTAGAAGGCAAAGGGAAAGAGGTCAATCTAAAGACAAATGAACATGATGAAAATGAGGCCAAACTGAATGGGAATGGTCGAATGGACTGACCTGACGGCTGACGGTGGAGACGGACGAAGTCGTGGATAGTCGGACTGTCGGAGCGATGGAGACGAGTGACGACAGAGCAGCGTATTTGATATTCAACGATTTTGGGTAAATGGATATGGATTGTCGTGGATATTGGATTTGGATTATGGATATATAAGTTGGGTTGGGATTTAATGATAAATGGATTGTTGTGGGTTGTTGGATAATTAGTTTTGGATTGGCCATTTGCCATTTGGGCCTGCTAAACTTGAGTTTATTAAAAAAAAAAAAAAAAAAGGCCAAAAATGAGGCTCCCTAAGGTCTTGGGCCTGAGACGTAGGCCTCATTGGCCTCGCCCCAGGACCGGGCCTGCCACTCATAGAAGGTGCACAAGACAGAATTGGATCTGTGGTATCGCGATCCTTCTCTGATCAGACGACCAAAAATCCTCCATATTTTAGTGTTTTCAAAAGGAGAGCGCAGTCCTTCCCCGGCCCTGCTCAGAATAGGCTGGATGGTGCACACAAGCAGAAGAACAAATAACTGCGCCATATAAAAACTATTTGATTGTGAACCAGATCCCTCGAATCAGAGAAGGAACCTATCTTGATGTTTTGTGAAATTGGTCAATGATAATACTCCATTGAACTGATCATGAAAAGGTATCAGAATGGCCGCAAGACTCAATCCCCACAGACCCTATTTTGTTTACTACCGTGTCGTGATTACTTATTTCTCTCCCTTTGTATTGCTTTGTGTCTGAAATTGTCTGCTCAGACTTTTCATGTATAAGAGTGTGAAATGCAATGTTGAATTTCAACTTTGTTCCCGATGCCTTATGAAAACTTTTCTAAGAGTTCGATGTGAGCCTTGAATCTCAATTAAGATAATCGGAACAAGAACGACATGTAATCTCACAATTGCACAGACATACAGCTATGTGAACTTATCCATCAAACATGTCATTAGGACGCCAAGAAATGAGCTCATTTAGAGAGTCGGTAAAGTCCATCTTTACATGTGAGGAAGATATTTAAGAGTTATGCAAATTTGAGGACGAAATTTATTTCATTGAGTTAGATTTCATGATTATTCATTTAGGACCTTTCTAAAAAGATTGGAAATTTTTCTTCAATTGATGTCCAAACGAGATGATTCTGGACCACGTCCTACTACAAATAATCAATAGTTCAAGGAATTTCTTAGAAACCCCGAATTCTAAATGATTTTCATATATTGATCCGAAGGTCTATTCCAAAGGATTTACGTATCTTGACCCGAATGTCCAAATGTAGTCTATGAAATTCATTACGCGAACATTACAAAGAAAGAGAATTAATCACTCGCATGTCAATTTAAAAGTTGTAAAACTTGAAATATACCTTAAAAGAAGATAAAATATTACGCTTGAAAAATTCCCATTTCTTTATTTTTCTCCTCTCCGACTCTCGGTTCCTTATTGTTTACGGAAAAGGGTTGACGCTTTTTTAGTGATTTTTCTCATTTTCATTGGGTATATATCAATGTTTATAAAATGGTTGAGTTTCTACACAGTTAAGAGAGAGGAGACATGAAACACAAAGACATTGGGCATGCATGGTTTCGTTTTACAAGATATTATATTATTACGATTAAGAGTTTAATTGATTAGTTTCTAATAAAAAAAATGGTTAACCAATTCTTTTAACATATTGATATCGGCCGTATTTGGATTACCAAAGGTAATTAATTCTGTAAAATTCAATTAAATTTTGTTTTCCTTTTGTTAACTTTAATTTGGGTTCGGCTTGTCCATGATAGCTTTTTCTTGAGTCGAAGTACAATACGAGCCCAACATTGACATATTAATTTTTATTCCCTCAATAGTTAATTATTTGACCCAAAATATTAATCGGTTCTAAACTTATTTTCACTTAGATCCTTCAATAATTCAAATTCTCGTAAAAGTCTGATTAACTATCCTTCAATTGAAATTGAGATATTGTTAACTTGTATAGTGACTAGACATGAAAATCCAGAGGTGTTTTTCCCTGATCTTGATGGACCTGTTCAAAATCAATGGCTAAGTGAAAGCTTACAAGAAATCTAAAAAAATCTTAGGAGTCTAAAATTCAAGTCTTTATTCGGTTTTAGAGTCCATCATTCTAATCGCTCGCGCTTTTTACAGAGCAATTGATGTATTTATGGATATCTATGATGATCAATATGTTGTTACACCACCTCATCCCATTGAAGTCGAGAAACTACGAAAATTTTGAGGAGAAAGAGATCTGGTTGAGGACTTACTATAATTGAATGTTTTTTTTTTTCCCTTCTTTCTTTTTTTGGGGACGGGGGGGGGTGGGTGTTGGGGGTAGAAACATCATAATAATTTACATTTTATCAAATTTATTAGATTAAGTTGGTTTAAATTGGTTTTTATAAGATTGTGATGTATCAAAGGTTCCCCTAGATTTAAGTTCTTTACAACTTTAAAAGGGTAACTAGGGTTTAATTTACACAAATTATTAAATAAGAATTAATACTTTACATTTCACTCGTGCATTTGCCAGCTTCCTTATAAGAAACACCGAAACCCAATAATTTAAACCACTGATACCTAGCAAATGAAATTAGCAAATAAGTTTTATTTATCAAATTTCAAAACATGTAGATTAATTCTACAAATTAATGACTAAAAAAACAATAAACAATTAATTCATAGACATTTCTCAAATAATCAAAATCAAACAAAGGCCTTAAAGTGATTGACCCATTCTTGTAACCATCCATCATTTTGATAAATAATCGTTATCTTAGTAACCACACTTTATTTTGATGACACTTTTCAAGAAACATTGTTCAAATCTCAAACTATCGATCAACCAATTGTGACTACTGCAAACTATTCTATAGAAACTTTTTATCTAACTTACTACTTGCTACTCGAATTGTTCATTAGATTGCCGTCGATTTAATCTCACCCGTCCAATAGATGTCTTTTCGATTGGTGTATGCACATCATCATCTTTTCTTTTAAACTCTTAACACATCTATTTTTATATTTATCCATTTTAATAGCTCTCTTTTCAAATTTCATGAGCAGGACGATTGAAGCTTGGAAAGCCATACGTCGTGACATAAATAAAAACTTTGGACTAGTGCAAAAAGTCAAAAGAAGGATGTTAAATCACTGGGTGACGACAAATAGGCCTTCTTTGAACTTTTGGGGGTTTGCTATCCCTCTTTGAATATTTTGACTCTCTGATCATCGTGTGACGATACCTAGGTCTTCAATTGACGAATTGGGTTTTAAAAGTTACCATTTCGAATGTCAATATTAGACTACCACATAATTACAAATACTATAAAAAATAAGAATAATGCTATTTATACATAAGGAGATATATAATTCTTTACACAGGATGAGATATTAAAAAGAGAGCGTGGAAGTTTTTATTAGTTGATTGAAGAAAATCTTGTCCAATCATACATCACTAAATCATGTGTATTGTTGTCCATTTTGAAAGTTAACCTAATCGATTTATATAATGTTTAGACCCTAGAGCGTGCACATCAGAATTAAAAGTAGCAATTAAAAGTAACAAATCACTTTTTAATTGTTTCTAGATGTTGATCTATCACATCAATTTAGTCCACTATAAACGAAACAAATTACAGTATGGTCCAAACCTGACTAACCCAAAGTCCCGTCTAACCTTCTTTTCCTGTAGTTACCCTTGATCCCACTAGACTGTATGTTTCTTACACCAAATCTCGACTTTTAGAATATCATACTAACCTTTCTGGACTGCGTGCTCCTCACACCAACTCCATACCTCTAGTATATTACCTTAGCCATTCTAGATTACATGTTTCTGCACCAACTCCCGATATCGTTTATCTCTGGTGGACTAGGTGGTTTGGTGTTTGATCAAAAGACCTTGTGTGTTTTGATCTTGTTGTTTAGTATGGAACATAAGGCTTGATCAACAAAATATGTTTTAGAAGAATTTATGAATCAAGTAATAGGTGGTGGTTGAATTTTGGAATCAATGGATGTCCTGGATCATCAAAGAATTGATTTCTATGGAATAAATCTGATTCAACACGCTTTGAGATGTCCATGGGGTTCAGAATATTTATGGAAAAATGTTTGGAATGAAGAGGGATTAAAAAATCAGTATTTTATGCAAATAGAGATTTCAAGATGTCGATCGTTGCTCGAGTGCTAGGCTAGCACTAGGCGAGCGGCACGCCTATCTCTCGAGCGCCAATTTAGCAATAGGCAGGAGACACATATTCTACTTCTGCATCTAAAGCGCTACCGCCCAGCGAAAATGAGAATAGATGTCAGGGGGCATAATTAAATTTCCAAAACAAATGGGCTTTTGTCTTTCCTATTTTTCCATTTTTTAAGGTCCCAGGCAAATCCAAAGAAAGGTTTTCCTGTATGTTCATCATAAAATATTTCTAGATCCCAATAGACCCACTTCAATCGAAGCATAGGATCTCCTATCTCATCTATCTTAAGAGGGGTCGTGCAAAAAACAAGTTCGAAATCACGATCAATTCCTTTTTCAAATCCCGCCCATCTCGATATCAAATTCTTTAAGTCAGAATCTTTATCTTCTTCTTAGATTTTTTTTACTTCTTCTAGGACTTTGTCAATATACTTACCATAACTTGGACTATTTTAAACCTATTTTGACCTTGATTACAATATAATTAAATCATAGTGCAACTCTAATAAATTATGATTTTTGTCTTAGAAAATTGCTAATTATAAAATATGCTTTAAAATCTCCCCATTTGACATTCCGTGACAAAATCATATTTATTTAAAATCCAAAACTACCAAAAAATTAATTTCCCAAAATTTCTTCAATTTTTGGTTAACAGATTTTCTGAAACACAAAAATCATAATATCACATGAAAAGCAAGAGGAAGCTAATAAAATTAAAAGCATTTAACTAAATTAAATAAAAAACATAATAAAACATGGGTAACACCAAAGCAAGCAATATCATGTGAATTATAAATTTAGAAATAAACCATAGAATTTTATAGCAATATAACACAATACTATATTAATAATAAAATTCTAACAAATATATCAAACGACTCCCCTTAGTCATCTATTAATCAGATAACCCAAATTTTTAAAATATTCCCCTAAATTATATAATCAACTCTACGAAATAAATACACACCTCCTCCCATTTTTGTCACAAATAACAAAAAAAATGCAAGTGATAACCAAATTATGCATATGTAAAATGATGCAAAAATTCAAAAAAAAAATAATAATACTAAATAACTTGTGATAGGAGAATAGAAATTTTCCAATTTTGAGATCATTTTTTTTTTTCAATTTTATCATCATGAATAGTTATTTGCTTACTTATTCATGCATATTTCATAAAATGTAAACTTTTTCACATAACTTATTTTAAATCTAAATGTTGTAAATTGTATAAGTTACACGTGTAAAAGATGTCATTAAACTCCTTTAAGCAAGTCTCAAAACTTTAGATCAATGAGAAATGACATGCAAAAATCATTGTGAATGAATATATTCTTCAAATTATGAAGTTAAACCTAATGTTACTAGCACCTTTTAAATAAAGATCTCATATTGATTTTTCAATGTATAACTTTTTTTCTCTCCTATCAATATATTTTTCTTTTATATCTTATGTGCAATCTCTTCTCCTTTAAACGGCTAAAATGACCCATGTAACGAATTTTGGGTTGATAACTCCAAATCAGTTGACCATAGGATATTGGGTTATGAATAACCCTTCGAGGCATAATTGCTTGAGTCAAATAGTCTCCGAAGAAAAGTGTAAGATGAATCTCACTTCTTCATATATTTTCAATTTTTTTCTTAATTTTTGAATCTCAATCAACTTTTTCTTTTAAGATGAATGTACTAGAACTTTAGGTCAATCTAGTTAAATGTCTTCCATATTTAAAGTCATTTCACTATACAAATGATTGTCATCCCAAATTTTAAATGGAAAATGCCTCTTGCACAGGGTCTGTGCAACAGACCCTGTACAGGGCATCTCACATGGGGGGTGGACCCCATGTGTGTGTACCTGTACAAGGTTTGTGCAACAGACCCTATACAAGTAGCACAATTGATTTTAAATATGCGGTCAAGACCTACTCAAAAGTGTCTAATATGTGCAATGCATAAGATACATGTAATAATATATACAAAGTACTCTAAACAAGTTCTCAACAAATTAATGAAAATTTAATTTATCAACCATGAATCTTACTAATACTTGATAGCAAAGTAATATGTCAAATAAAATAAATAAAAAAAAAAGGCAATAAATGGAGACGAGTTAATCGATATAAACAATACAAATTATATCCGTTCAGATCTTTCCCTTTATTCAATGCTTCTACCACTTATTGAGAAAATCGCAGATGGTGTTCATCTGGTCGTCATAGTTTTTAACAATTTTATTTTCACCACTTATCGGATAGTTACAATGTCATCACATTTTTATTTGGTACATTACATTTTAATTGCAATTAAACACTTCAATCTTCGTTCATTGTCGCAATTATTTTCTTAACTTTTTTCAGTCGAATTCTTATTTTCAACATTCCATTTATTATTACATCTTGTTTTCTATGATGATCTATTTCAAAATATTTTATTTTCATGTTGTGAAATGGGCAAAAAATATTTTTCGCTCATTTCAAATTTTCTAAAAATATGATTAGAAAATAAGTTGTTTAAAACCATTTCAATGAACACTTGGACATAAAACTATTATTAAATAGAAAATGTGTTCATTGATGAAAGTTTGAGGATAAAAATGACAATAAAAAAAAGTTAGGAACATAAATGTTATAATGAACAAAGATTAAGAACTTTATGTACTTCTAAAATGTGGCACAAGAAATAAAAATTATGGTATGAATATAATTATCCTTTGCATTTTCCTTTTTAATTTATATCCTCTGTATATATATTCACGATGATGGTCATAAATTTTTCACAAACAATAATTTTCAATTTAACTTTTGATTTTTAAAATAAATTGAAATGGAAGTATATTTTGATTTTGAATTTCAGTTCGACGCTGAAATTTTTATGCTAATTTTTAGTTTGACACTTAATTTATAATTAAAAATATTAGATGTGTTATGTAAGTCTTAATATTTTAAATAATTAATTTCAAAAATTGACATTTATCTATATTTTATAGTTTTTAATAATTAAATTTAATAGAGTATTATGATCCTCGATCCGGTCCAATTATTCAATTTGCATAACCCATTCTCCAATCGGATCTAAAATCAGAATATTGACAACTGTTAATAGCTTTGTTTACACTTCAAAATGTACAAATTTTCCATTGAATTTTGACAACAATTAGATCAATCAGGCCTCGATTTTTATACATCGTGAAATGTAATTCGTGATGTACAAAAATGATGTTCAATTAGCTTCATTCAACAAAAAATTCCGTTGGTATCAAAATAAAAGTCAAAAAATAATTTATCTATCAAAATTATTATAAGATAAAAAATAAAAAGATATATTGAAGTACCGCGACGATTCTAGACAATATTAAATGACGACATTGTCTTTTGTAACTTTTAATGAACATGTGTCGATAATCAGCATCAGTATAATTCTGTCAAAATCAACAAGATCACCAATGTCATACTAATCTCCAATTTTTATTTATTATTTTTTTTATAAGTAATCATTTGTTTCATTAATTTTTTTATTTTTTATTTTTTATTTTTTATTTATTATTTTTTTATTTTTACAAAAAGGCTCTTTGGAAGATTCGTCTGACACCTCCCAAATTGCTTGAGTCGTTTTGGATTGTGTCGAGTTTTAATCCTTTTATTGGATAGCATTATTTTTGGGTAAATAACACCAACGGTTCTCAACCTTTCATGTCATTCGCAAATATGTCCTCAACCTAACTTTGTGCAAATTAGTGTCATTCGTCCAAATAGATTATTTTCATCGATTTTGTCAATAGTCAAACCACTTAGTTAGCATATTCAAAACTTAAAAATTGTCCTCCTCTATCAATAATCCTTAAATAAAGCTTTCGAATAGATTTTAGGCCTCTCGGTCAAAGGAAATTTATCCTTTAGTCTTGATGTATTATACCCAAGATAACGCGATCTCTACCGGATATTACTATAGAATTTGTACTACTTTTTAGACTTGCTAGGGATGTGAATTTAATAAAGCGAGAAGCATTGCTTTGATAATAAGAGCGATACTTGTTAAATATCATCAAAAAAATTTAGAAAATATGAAAACTCATGTAGAACATTTGTAAAAATATTTAATATTATTATATAATTTAGCCTATGTTTGATAGTCATTATTTATAATCTCTTTAATTTTCATACATATTTTCAACTACATAATTACAATAAAATATTTTATATGTAAATTTAAAAAAAAATTCTTACTTTTGAATTACATATTCTCGAAAAAATCAATATTCAAAATTTTTTTAAAATAATGGTTGTCAAACGGCAACTTAGCCTATATATAAATATTAAATAGTTATTTTCTTGAGATTATGTAGTTAAAAAGAAGGAAAAATTTCGTGTAAATTTTTTTTATGGAGAATGTAATTGAAAATGAATTTTTGAAAAAATTGTGGCAAACATAGGCTTAATTATAAATTCACGTCTTCCCAAAACTCAAATTTTGACTGACTCGTCCATTAAATTAAGCCCCTGTTTGGCAGTGTTTTGTTGAAAAAATGAGTGTTTGAAAAAAAAAGAAAATTTTTCGATTTACGTGTAATATTATTTTATGAAAGATTGTGTGATTAAAAATAGAAAAAAGAAAAATAAAATGTAATGTAATATAATTTAATAGGAATCAAACAAGGGCTAATTATAAAGTCAAGTCTTCCCAAAACTCAAATATTGACTGACTCTTCCATTAAATTTGAATTTTGACCTTGGTGGCTCATTAGCCAATACTTGTCCGTTTGGTTCTGTACATGGAAATATTATTTTTTAATATATATATATATATATATTTTTTTTTTTTTTTTTGCGCCAA